>NC_000071.6:66540784-66660784 GCF_000001635.26 Mus musculus
TCCTCGAACTCAGAAATTCACCTGCCTCTGCCTCCCAAGTGCTGAGATTAAAGGTGTGCGCCACCACACCCGGCGAACCAACGCTCTTTATATTGTGATAGTGTCAATGTGATCGCCATCAAAAGGTAGTTCTACATTCAAAGGGCAATCAGTAAAGAAAAATCACAGCTCCACTACTTTCCTTACACACCTCAGGAATGATACCGCCCACAGTGGACTGGGCTCTCATACAGAAATTAGCAATGAAGAAAATACTCACAACCATTACCACAATCATGCCCACGCCCATGCCCACGCCCACAGAGACCAGTCCTCAATTGAGGTTCCCTTATCCCAGGTGTCTCTAGTTTGTGTCAAGTTGACAAAAACTCACCAGTACAATACTATCTATGTAAAGATATATTATCAAGGGCTTCAAAATATACAAACCACACAAAAAGAAAAAAAGAAAAGAATATACAACACAAAGAATAACCCTAATATAAATCTCAGACTTTAATAAACTATATCAATACTAGCAATCGTGCCAAACTAATACAAGACATCAATAATAATAGGGAAAGGTAGTGACAGTTATATGGAAACTGTATTTTCTGCTCAGTTCCTTTAAGGCCTGAACTTATCCCCTGAAAAAGTCTACTAAATTAAAATAAGTAAGTATTGTTAATTATTTCAAAAAATCAAATAATGAAAATAAAGTCTAAAGTTCACAAGAGCAGGGGAGGGGGGCGGCTTCAAATCTCACTGATGTGCTTGGATTGGCTGGGATGGAAGCCAGCTGAGGGTTTGGTGAGAGCGCCAGCCCAGCCCGGGCTGTTAAACTCTGGGCAGCTTCCTGACAACCTCTCATTTGGCCTCCCCAGCCATTGTATTTACAGTAAATAAGACACCACTACCAGCATGAGGAATTATCTTCCTTATCAGCAATTTGCTCTAAGTATAGGCTCTGGGAAGCCTTCCTTTTAGATTCAAAAACGCAAGTAATTGAGTTAAAGAGATTTTTAACTGTTCCTGAAACCTAAATCCCATCTCTCCTCTAACAGTCCTCCCTGCCAGCTCCCCCACCACCCAGCAGACCTGAGCTCCATACCTGCTTCCACGCAGCCTATCCTACATCTAGAGATGCAATACGTCCACACTGCGTATTAGCTCCGTGCTGAACCACCCTCTACACTTCAACCCTGTTGAAATCGAGACTACCCCACAGTCTTTTTACTTTGAGACCTCACAGGCCAAAAGTCACTAAGATCAGGGTGTCCAAGATGCAACCGTCACGTGATAACTGATCTGTCTGTAAAGAGAAGCAGAAGATGTTGCTTTGGGGCTAATTTGGGGGTGAAAGCTCTGTATGCAAGCACATAGGCCAATGCGTGTCTGTTTATGTGAATGTGTTAGGATGTGTGCATGTATATGTGTGTTGTTTTACTACTATTGTGTGTATGTGTACATTATATATATATATATATATACACATATACATACACATAGACATGTACATCTATATGTCTATATGTCTGCTTGTATATGTATATATGTGTGTTTGTGTGTACATGTGTGTACAGGTATGCTTATATGTATATATGTGTACATATGTATGATCATACATACATGTATATTGGGAAACCTTATGTATGTATTTCTCTGTGCACATATGCTCATATATACACATGTATATGTATGTTCATGTGTCCCTCCTTCTCCAACTTTTGCCCCTCCCGCATCTTTCTGCTCTTATTCCTCCTAGAACTTATTGCTCCTAAAGTTTCCTTCAGAAGCTGCAGCTTAGCAACCTCACAAAAGGAAAAGCCTTTTCTCAGTAATTCTCAGTGTCAGCCCTGAGGCCTCCAAACACTAACCACTGTGACCATGACTGGGACAGGCTTATGTCACAGCCCATAGTGACTCAGTGAGTCCTCTTCTCCAGAGGCTAGAAGTGAGGGGAGGGGAATTGTCCAGGGGAATTCCGGGTGACTTATGAGGAATGCAAAGTTAGCGAGGCCAGCCCATGCTCTCCAATGTACTGAGTGCCCTCCATTGACAGCAGCCTGCCGTAACTGTCCCTGTACATACATTGTTTCATTCTCCTGATACACAGAACTATTAGTGCATGTTTATACAGACATCTATTGCGGAGGCATCTCCTTTCTATATGAATGTCTTAATGCCAAATGTACATGTTACTGAAAATGAATGAGCCAGTTGTTTTTGTTTGGGGGGGAAAAAACCCAACTATTACAATTTTGTCAAACAAAGTATGAAGAGCCAGGAACCCCCAGAGAAACGAGCCACCCACCCAAGTAAGAACCTAGATCACTAATAATGCCTCAGAGAAGACACAGCTCTCTCGCTCCCCCCCACCCCCCAAAGCCAGGGCTATTGAGGCTGCCGTGGGTGGCTTCAGGTTGTAGCTTTGTCCATAACTGTACTGAAGATCTTCCTCTCTATGAGAGAGAAAAGGAAGCTGAGAGAGGATGAAGGGTGACAAAGGACAGAAGAGGAAAGAAACCAACACACTGCACGGAGAAAGCACTCAGGAAACCTCGCTGATGCGAATCTGGGACTCTCTCAAAATAATCGGCCATTGACCATTTAGGACGGGCTCAAAAACACTTACAGAAAGTACAAAACCACGCCCCCAACCAGATCCACTTTCTCCAGCAACTTCCTTAACACCAACCTGGGCGCACTTAAGTCAGCAGGTGGGAATCAGCTCTTCACAAGAGCTTTCTTTTATGGATTTTCCATCCGGCAAAGGATTCTATTCCAGGGCTGGGCAGATCTGACCACAGCATGCTTGGCTGGAGAGCACAGCAGCTCCCTACAGAGGCTCAACCTAGAGGGACAAAGGCAAAGAACCATCAGTAGGGCTGATATTCTCATTTGTGTAAGTTCTCTCTCCCCGTACCCCAATATAACCCAAACAACAACTTTCAAAGGGTTAAAGTTATTAATGAACAGAAACAGCTCTTGTAGGTACCCTAAGCACAAGCTGGGCCTACTGAAAAGGGTCTCTGATTGGTGATGCCCTCCATCCATGGAAATTTTTAAAGCCCGATGTTTTAATTAACCATGGAAAACACAAGCTACAACTAAAGTTTCATGAGCACACTGATCTGCCCCATGGAAAACCACAGGAATGTTCTGGCAGGTCCTGGGACACAGAGGCCTGGAGTCACTCCCCTTAGGAACTGAAACAGAAAATTAAGTTGCTCAATACGCTTCAAGAAACAAAATGAAACCCAGACTTAATCTCAACCAAACTCGAAAAACATTCCAGAACTTCAAAGGACATCGCAAAGACCTAAAGCGGAGGCCATAGAGGAAGCTTTGTGTAGTTTAGGAATCAGAATGAATTTGTATTGCAACGTGAACAGGACCACAATTTTATGGGCTGAACAACAAAGGGGGCATTAGTCATCTATTGTTTCCTAATAGGGAAAATTATTATGCAAAACCAATCCTCAGTAAATAAGCCATAAGTATTTTCAAATGTGCACTGTATCCATAAGTATTTTCAAATGTGCTCTGTATCCATAAGTATTATCAAATGTATTCTGTATCCGTAAGTATTATCAAATGTATTCTGTATCTGTAAGTATTATCAAATGTATGTCTCCATAAAAACAACCGATTAATTACTTTACCACTACACAACCACACTTTGGCTTGAGGGGTAAAAGGCACGCAGACAACAGTGTTACAATGTCTGATGCTCACTAATACTGAGGCTGGCAATTTCAGCTCCAAAAAAATCAAATGGGACAATCCTCTGACAGCAATTCTGTGAGCAGTAAGAGAAAAGAGATTAAGAAGTCGTCAGGTATTAGCATCAATTATACTAGTAGCTATGATAACATTGATCCTGAATCCTGAAATCCTGGGCAAGGAGGAACAGAACCAATGCTACTTTCAGAGACCAGCCTACAATTTCTTTTGTTAAGTCAAAATGGTATCCATCAACCCATCACAAATGTGCCAAAAAATAGTAGCATCTTAACCTCTACTTCACTTGAAACCTCAGTCCCCAAAGCCAAAAAAATGAAAGACAGCAAATCATATGAATCATGGATTATGCTATGGAATACTCTAAAGACATCAAGGCGTGAATAAAAGCATTTCTAGAATATACTTATATTTCCTTCTTGATATGCTCCAGTTTTATACAATTGACATATGTAGTTTCCACAATTAAAGTTCTTAAAGGGAGCATGAGAATTCAGAACAAGAATGGGACACCTATCCTTTATCAGCCTTCTCCATAGACTGCCTTTTATCTGAATAATAAGAGCTAATAAATGAAGTATAAACTCACTACAGCCTGGTCATCCCTGATGCAAAAATTAAACATAGTCTAAAACCTGAACTGCTTCCAGTGCCAACACAGAACCAGAAGTGGAAAATTCCACACTAGCAAACTTGGTTTCATACAGAAAATTCTTCAAAATAATACATAAATCTGCCTTCAGGGTACTTGCATAGGATACCATGAAACAGAAATAAATTTTTGTTTACACCTGGATCCTAGCCTCAAGATATCTCATTATATAAATACCTCAAAATTAGAAAACAAAATAGATATCTGTAATACTCCTGGGTCCCATGCAGTCCACCAAAAGGGCATCTCTGTGCAGCATTTCACTCAGAAATTCAAACCCCAGTGTCCAGGAACACTTCAGGGCTGACAGACAGACAGACAGACAGACAGAACTTTCCCTAGAGATGTATTTTCTTGCTCTATTCCACAAAGTTAGCACAGACAGAAAATCCTATCCAAATGTCACTCCCACGTGCAGTGCACAACCATCCTTTAATTAACATGACCTCCTAGGAAGATTTAACTGCTTCATGGTACCAAGGCCTTTAGCTACTCTGGATTCTCTAAGCATCCCAAGAAGCAGAGCACAGTGGGAAAATCTTCTCCCCAGGGGAGTTGGTGATGTCACTCACGCCAGACAGCCCATATCCAGAGAGGTCAGTCAAATGCGTTCCCTCTGCCAAACCTCAAGACTCGGGCATCTGAGTCCAGCTCCCTTGCCTGCCTCTGACCCTGACCACCGCTCCTCCTACCACCGAGACACCTCAGCACGCACCCTCAGAAGAAACACATGCTAAGTTTGTAACAGTGAAAGCAGAATAGACAGGAACGGATTCCACTGAAACTGAAATGCAGGCAGGGAGACAAAGGAAGACTCAACTCCGGGCTTTAAAAGCCATGGCTCTGCCCACAATGCTCTCAGAGAAGGAACAATGGCTACACTGTGCAGTGGTGGCAGGTGTCCTCCACAGAAACTGCCAGTCAAGCGGAGAGCTTTCTGGTCCTAGTGCTGGCTTCATTAATTACAGCGCAATCCCTCCAGCTCAAAACAAGGTTTTCAACAGAATAAAACTGCCTGGGCCAAGACACCTGGGAGAGACCGGAAAGACACACGCTCGCCTGTTTTAAGAATAAGGGATTCACCTGGCGTGGTGGCACACGCCTATAGTCCCAGAGCTCTGGAGGAGGAGGCAGGCAGATTTCTGTGAGTTTGAGGCTAGCCTGGTCTACAAATCGAGTTCCAGGACAGCCAGGCCTCTGTTACACAAAGAAACCCTGTCTCAAAAAAAAAACAAAACAAAAACAAACAAAAACAAAAAACAAAAAACCACACAAACAAGAAAAGAGTAAATGATTTTGGTAGCAAATCCTAGGCACTTTGGAAAAATGAAGGAAACAAGACACTAAAAACAAAAATAAACAAAACGATCTGTGCGACCTCAGAGAACAAGTAGCTTTTCCGTTCCTCAAGGATTATTTCTTCGAAACAAAACCATCTCTGCCTCTGCTAAGCTGTCCGCTTACAAGGTCCATCCATGCACATTAGATGCCCAAGGTTCTCACCAAGTATCACTAGGTTGAAGGGCAAAGGGAGAGACAGCCACGAACTCAGAGCCACTCCCTGGAAGGCCTTTAATGAGGCCTTCCCAGCATCCTTCCCAAGTCGTGGGGCAACAAAAGCCTCAGCTGTGATCGAGCAACAGCACCAGGGATGACGTCCGGCTCCGTCACAGCCAGAAAGGAGCACAGTGGTTCTGGATAGCACTGATGTAGATGAGAAGAAAGCTTACTTTCTACCCCAAACCGCTCTTAACATCACCACCATCCACCACCATGGCTGCACTAGAAAGAACACAGCAGGGGCCATTAGCTGTTCCCATCAGCACCTCAGCCCTAATACTAAAGCCCGACGGCCACACAAGCCAAAGGGCTGACATCCTTGCTGATGTTTTCCAAGGACACCAGAGCTGTGTGATGACCAGAGCTGTGTGACAAGTCATGGTCTAGTAATGCCTTATGGTCATGTGTCAGAGGATGTCATTGTTCAAATTTAGCAGTCTGCTTAGAACTCTGACATACCAGCCACAAACTGGACAGAAACTTGGTGAAGTTACCAAATTATCTCTCTCGGTCAATGACTAAATAAAACCGAGAGTTGACGTGAGATAAGGGGCCGTGATTGTCTGCTGTCTTGGCTGTGTGCTGTTAGGGTTTGGTCTATGGCTGCGTGGCTCAGACAAAATGCACACCCAGGAATCCCTAACCTTTGAGGACCGAGTGTTGGGCCAGCATTTTTCTCTTGCTTGTCTAATATCCCGTGGAAGATTTCTGCTTCCTGGGCAAGATTCCAGAAACGTCAGCCGAGCTCATTCATCACTGCTTAAATTTCTGTCTCCAAATGACCAGGCGTGCAAGACAAAGAGAAGAGCTGGAGAGTGGTCCTCTCAGAGCCACGCGAGTCTGAAGTGAAGAACTGGGATTGTAGGCTCGAGTGATGACGGCTCATTTGCTGCGCATGTCTGGGACCCGAACTCGGATTCCCAGCATCCGATGCAAAGGCTGTGTACGGCCATGTTTCATCTATGACCACAGTGATGGGAGAGGAGCGGGAGGTGGGTGGATGGGGACAAGGACAGGAGGAACGAATGCACCAGCCTAGCCCCAGGTTCGGCTGGAGAATGATACAGCAGGATGCTCAACCTCCTTCTCTGGCCTCCGCACACATACGTGGAGAACATAGGCATGTGCAAATACAAAACACACACACACAATAAATAAATAATAAGGAAATAGAATAACTTGGGTTATTGCTGTTGATTAATTTACATTTCAAATGAATGAAAAATAAATACAATGTGTTTGAAAGGAACGTTAGTTTACATCCCTGCCACCAACAAGATGGAGTATTATCATAGGTTCCTCCCACAGGTGACCCAGAAGACTGCCGTAAATGACCCGCACTGGCACCCAGAAGAACATGTGAGCGCTGATGACGACGTGCCATTTGGAAGACACTTCTTGTAGGAACTCTCTCTGTCGTAGTCTGAAATGAAGAGGGTCTCAACTGGAGAAAGCAGAGGGGAATTTCTATCAACCAATGTTCAGAAGTTATTTGAGAAAAAGTACAGAAGTCAACAGATGTAGAGTCTGTAACTCTAGCTCTCCTACTTGAGACCTAGTTTGTGAGAGAACTAACTTGGCCTCCTTCATCCTTGGTTTCATGTCCATCAAACCAGGGTGATCCTATCAGCCAGGCTCTTAAAGGCACCAGTTACTGGAACCATTTAGGAAGGCATTATAAACTGCAAAGCACTGTGTCAATCAACAAATAGTTACTAAAAAGCTATAATGCTCCCAGAGATGGTGTTGTGGAGACAACTCCAAGCAAAAGACAGACAGCTTCTTCTGAGACAGAATAACCTTCTAGGGAATATGAGCTTATTTGTGCAATAGTGGTACAGCTGATATAGAGTAACCAACTGCTCTCTGATTAAACCTGAGGCCCATTGAGAATCCATGCTTACTACTGTTAACTGAGTCAAAAACTCACCTAGGAAAGGCACAGGCCCTGGTGGCTTACCTTATTATTGCTTAGCTAAACTGGCATAGTATCTCAATAGTTATCTTTACAATATAGACAGATGCTGTTCTCAGCTTCTCTCTGCAAGGGACTGCAGACTCTGGCTGCTCAAGGTGCTGAGGATATGTGACAACTGAATGCTCTGCTATACACAGGACATTTCTACCATCTCATTTAAGGAAGGCTCGGGGAACATAGCAGAAGGTTGGAAAGAATTTAAGAGACAGAAGAAAGAGGGGAAAATGCAAAAATGCTACCTTCTGGGCATGGCACAGCCATCAAAATCACAAACTCACAGCAACTATTATTACCTGCATTGGGCCAGCAGAGAATGGCCCTGTTAACAATCAGTTACAGACTGGGGGTGGAGCTTAAAGAGCTCTACCCCTTACTGTAAACTATTGGCTATTGGTAAATTCTAGGAGAGGGGAGTCACTGTCTTCAGTTGTGTGAGCCTACCAGGTTCCAGTGAACAGTCTCAAATCCATGGTCACACTGAGGGCCCTGGTAACACTCGGGTCACAAATGAAAAGGAGACAGATACAAATGTGGCTACAGGCAATATCTAATCAGCTGGCAGACAAACATCAGGCCATGTGAGGTTTACAAATCCCAAACACTGTTCACTAGTAAAAAGATGATAGATGTGGCCATTAGGTTTGGGTTGTTTAATTGTTAGAAACTCATCAATTTAGTAATCACTGTGCACTACTCTAGGTGCTGGGGACTTGGCACTGCATAGTTCCCATCTAATAGAGACAATTTTGAAGGCATTCCTCATCCATGTCACCTGTAAAATACATGTACTAAACACACAGGCCCACACGTGCTGCTTTGGTTACAATGCAGTGGTTTTGTTTAATAAGCAAAATCCCCAAGCCAAAGTGTTAACAGTCATGTTCTACCTTGTCTGGAAGCAGTCATTACTTTATTCTTTATTTTAATCTTCAAGGCACATTCTACAATTCAACCAAATAGCTGCCATTATATGAGAGGCACATTAGAAAGAATACAGTGCACAACTCTCTCTCTCTCTCTTTCTCTCTTTCTCTCTCTCTCTCTCTCTCTCTCTCTCTCTCTCTCTCTGTGTGTGTGTGTGTGTGTGTGTGTGTGTGTGTGTGTGTGTGTGTGTTGGCATGGAGTACAACACTCCCACACACACATTCCATCCCTCACCCCAAAGGAAAAAGCAAGCATGCTGGAATCCATCCAACCCCAACAACAACAACCACCCCAGCTTTAACAAGGGGCATATCAGTTATTTTAGAAGCATTTCTAAAATTACTTATTTTAGAAACTAAACTCAAGTTCGATTCTTAACATGCCAAATGGCTGTCTTAGCAAAGTTTCTATTTTTAAAACTCTGTTTTACTTAATTTAAAAAAAAAAAAAAAAGAGTCCTGAGAACTGGGCTGTCCTGGCCATAGTCATCCCTGTTGTCCAAAAATTCAAAATGGGTTGGAAGGAAAAGAGCTGGTGAAGGACAAAGATATGAAATGCCCACGCACTAATATTTAGACTAATATTAGTCTACACACCTGAAACAGAATGAGAGCCAGTGTTCAACAGGAAGTACAGTGCACAACAAGGAAGAAATAAAAATCCAACAGAAAGTGACCAAAATGCAGGGCAGAGAGATAGCCCTGATGCAAGATCACCTGCCTAGCATTTCTGATGTTCTGGGTTTGACGGAGCCAACATTGGGGAAAAAAGAAGGGGAGAAAGAAGTGAGTAAGACGCTATTCAAGTCCAGAGCAAGAATTCCCAAACCACAACGGCAGCCTGGCATAGCAGGTCACGGCCAAGGCCGAGGACCACAAATAACATTGATACAGTCATGGGGGCAGGGCACTGACTCACAGGATTTACTTGACTTCATAGAAAAAAGGTACTGAAATGTTCTTACTGTAACCACAGGAGCTGTTTGGCTAGTGTCTCTCAGTCATCATCACATCTACCCTATTGCAGGAACCATTACAATGACTATTGTTATACAACCAACTTTGAGACATGAGGTCGTCGTCGGATGACTTGACTGTGAGTCTTCAACTCAGTCTTATCAGCCACCATGTTTTCTTTCTAACTTTACCTTTCTCTTAGCATGTTCTCTTAGCAGCTGTTATCTTTTCTACTACAGTTTGATGATGCCATATGACTCCTCATCTTACAGATTTACCACAAGCACTAATTTAAGATGGTATGAGAACTGTATATTAAATCAGATCCTACCTTTATAATAAGTGGCATCTATTTCAAGCATGCTGATATACTTAGTCAGATCTGTAGTTCTTTGCATTGTCTTCCAACTAAGGGGCAGAAATGTGGCTCCGTACCGGATCGCCTATTTACCACTCTCAGCGGCTGGGGAGCTGAGGTGGAGGGAGAGAGGAAGACTACCATGCCAATCAATCGTTCTGCAAACCCCAGCCCAAATATAATCAATCCTTCATGATGTCTTCCCAGATGCCTGGGCGCAAATACTCACTGGGGGCTTTGTGATGTCGGCGCATCCCCCATAAAGAGCACAGATAGGTGTTTATTTCCAAGATTCACGTGTCTTCCTTTACCCATCCCCACAGCACCTCACCTCCTCACCCCGTACCCAAGCTTCCATCTTCCTTCTGGTTCTCCACTACCTCTCTAAATGTTCTTGTATGGGTTCCTTTCTTCCTGACCACTAGAATATGAAAGTGTTCAAACAGCTTCATCCTACCCTGTGATTTTTTTTTAGTGCTGAATGACAAGCTGAAAGGATCCGAAGTCAGCTAGAACGGTGGTTCTCAACCTGTGGGTCACGACCCTCACAGAGGTTGTATATTAGATAGCCTGCATGTCAGATATTTACATTACAATTCATAACGGTAGTGATATTACAATTATGAAGTAGCCACGGAGTAACTTTATGGTTGGGAGTGTTGCAGCATTAGGAAGGTTGAGAAGCACTGACCTCAAAGGCAAGCCTCTGGGCGGGCCTGTGAGGATTTATTTAGATTAGGTTATCCTCTAGCCACACTTTGGTTGACTGACAGGGGAAGACACGCCCCCTTTAGCTGTGGGCAGCATCATTCCATAGGCTGTTGTGATGGGTAAGTTCATTGTCAACTTGAGAGAAGGCAATAGAACCACTTTGGGGAGGTGGGGGGGGGGGACGGCAGGCCTCTGGGTGTGCTTGCAGGGAATTATATCGACTGTGATAAAGCTACGCTGACTCTAAGTAGCCATTCCTTGGTTGGGATCTGGACTCAAGGAGTGAAGAATTGACTAGCAGCATCCATACCTCCTCATTCTCCGCTTCCTGATGGGTGTGATAATGAACTGTTCCATCAGGCTCCTTATGCTGTGACCTCCCTGCTGTGACTCTGGAACTGTGAGCCCGAATCAGCTCAGAGACACAAAGGGACAAGCTCAAGCTCCTGCCACCTTGACTTCTCCAGCAAGACAGACTACACTATCAAGCTGGGAGCCAAGAGAAAGCCTTTCTCCCTTGAGTCAGTCTCAGTGGGTATTCTACCATACCAACAAGAAAAGTCACTTGTCATCAGCACACACATTTATTCATCCTTCAAAGATGCACCTTCATCCTGTGCACTGTCGGGTCTGTGCACCGGAGGGTAGCCGCAGAAATCTCTGGCCCAGCCAGGTTGAAGGGTTCAAGTGAAGGGGAAAGGACACAAGCAGGGAGGGAGAAATGCCTCTGCCAGCTCCGCTGCTGCCGCCACGACTCTGGTGTAGCCAGCCTCTGTTGCTGAGATGCTACACTGTAGCTGAGCCTAGCCAAGCTGAGCAGGGTTGAGTAGGGGGAGGGCAAGCTGGCTAGTGAGTGAGAGAGCAGAGTGCAGGGGAACTTTTGGTGATGAAAGTTCGGGAAAGTATTCTCTTCCCAGGCAATGTTACAGCTCTTACAGCAGATGCTCGTAGAGGACGGAGTAATTCTCACATACACCTTTATTCCTTCTGGATAGGATCTTATTTACAGTTTTGGGGTGGGATGGGTCTCAGAGCAGGTGCTTCCTATTGGCTTGGCCTGAGATGATTCATCTACATGATGAGGGGCTTGTGGCACTGTCCCAACTGATTGATGGCCACAATTCTCTCTATTGGGGGTGGGGGTGGGGGGCTGTGGCTATGTGACAAGGGCCTGGCAAGCTTCAGGAGCAGATGAAACTCCGACCATCCCTTCTGGGTCTCCAGGGCTTTAAGCCCTAACTCGACCTTACCAGGCTTCCTCTCATGGTCCACCACCGCACAATTCACTAAACACTACACATTCCCAGCTGGACCTCCTTCTACATCCAGACAACCACATCATAGTTCAAGAGCATCGGTGACCTCGCATGTCTGTTCCCACAGACATATTCTTCTTCTCATTTTTAATGCAACACCGAGATGTGTCTTATGAAAAATTGGCTTTTCTAAAATAACACTGTTTTTCTTTATAATATCATGGTGGCCTTAAGTAAACTGTCATCTTTCAGTGGGTGCACATAAAGGGCCATCTGGTACATGCTCCCCTCCACTGCCTCACAACAGCCCTGTCCAACAGAGCCCTCGGAGGGAACAGGCAGCAGATCTGTGCTGCTCGTTACAGTAGCCACTGGTTACTTATACCCTGAAATTGTGACTCACCTGACTGAGGAAGCTGAATTTTTCTGAACAATCTTTTCTGGTTTCTGGCTCACCACTCCCTTCTCCACTTCAGCCCTTCTCTGAACAGCCACTGCCTTCTCCCCAAAAGTGGGTCAAAAGGGGGTTTGTATATATGTTCTGATCTTATTGGGTCATGAATTCTGCTAAATAAAGATACATGGGACAGAGGAAGCTTGGATTACAGAGAAACACAGGGCGGGAGGGCGGCCTTCCCAGGAGCTCAGAACTGGCTGTCAGAAACAAACCATGTTTTCAAGGGGAGGTTTAATTTTAGTCAAACAAAATTATCTGTCACAATAAATTAGCGTTGATTTGAATTTTATTGGTTTGTACTCTTGCTTGAATTTACGCCATAAATTTTTTATTGGTTTATAGTTATAGACATGCTAGAAGCATGAAGTTTATATACCTAGTTTTATGTTTGGGAATATTTAAGCTACTCTATAACAAAATCATTTCTTCCAGAGAATTTATGAGATGACTTTTCCTCCTTTAAATAAAGAGGTACATGAATTACAGATGTTTAAGGAACGCTGGTCTTTATATACTTTACCATTATACATTCATCATACTTTCCATAAATGAGCAGAGACGAACGGGACAGAATGGCTCAAGCCAGCCACCTTTTGCTGAGCTGAGTCTCCCTGCACCCTGGTTCTCCAGCTGGGTGAATCATGTTATCACTGGCCAGCATTGGGAGGCAGCTTGTCCTCTTTCCTCCAACAGAAGTGGTTTCTAATATAAAGGGTGACTGGGAAGGCTGCTTAACTGCTCCTCCCACCCCCCACCTTTATCAGTCTCTATTCATTAACACAACTCTACCTGGCAACAGTACAACAGATACTTGTCACACAAAGAGCAGTCCTGGGCTGAAGGAAGCTGGCTTCCTGACTGGGTTCAACAAGCAGGAATGGCTCAGGGTGGGGGGTGGGGTGGGGGGTGGGGAGGAACATTGTTTTTGCAGAGTACAAGGAGCTTGTAACCATTTCTTTTTAACTCTTAATTTCTTATTCTTTATGGATTGTAGTCCCTTCAGCTTTCAAAGGGTTTATTTTTAAAATCCTGTTTCTAAGATGCAACTTTTTGCAACACACTTGCTGTATGTCCATACCTTAGGCTTCTCTTTCCTTTGGTCTGCCTAATACCAAGAGAAGGGTTACACACACACACACACACACACACACACACACACTTTGTGGGGGTCAAGGGGGGCACTTGGCTGTCTGTTGCCTTGAAAGATAGTGGCAGAGACCCTGTCACCCAAGCTAACACTAAATAACCAAGGGATGGAGAGAGAGCTCAGTTGGTGAAGTGCTTACCTTATAAGCATGAGGTCATGGGTTTGATAACCAGAACCCATGTGAAAATGGTGGGCGTGGTGGCCTGTATGTGTAATCCCTGTGTTAGGAAGGCAGAGACAGGCGGATCTCTAGTGCTCTCCCCAGCTAGCCTAAACTAACTGGTAAGCCTCAAGCCAATAAAAGACCCTGTTTCCAAGGAGGTTGACAAATGTTCCTCCGAGCAATACCCAAGGTTTGATCACCACAGTGCACACATACACACAATCGGGGTGAGGGTGTGGCGTGGCCAATGAGATGGCTCAGGGGTAAAGACATGTTGCCATGGAAACTTGGTGACCTGAATTCAAGCCCTGGAATCCACACATAGGTAGGAGGAGGGAATTGAACCCACCAAGTTATCCTCTGATGCCCACATATGCACCATAATATGTAGACATGTGCACACTCAGACACTAACAATAAAAAACACTAATCAAGAATAATTTGACATTTGGGTAGTAATAAATCAAGATATCCCTCATGCATAAAACCAACTTATATTTAAATAAAGCTTTAATGAACATTTCTCTGAAACCAAAGGTTAAGATCTGATTTGGGAAAGTTTCATTTGTTTGCTTTAGCCATGGTTACTTCGGGGACAGGAAAGTGCAATTACCTTCTGTTCCAAAGAGAAAAACAGAATATTCTGATAGTTTATGATTAGCTGGTGCCCTCAGGAAACTTAATTCAGTGATTTGCAAACCCAGGTTCAGGCTGGGTGGGCAGTAGGGAAGGCGCTGCCAATCTAAAGGCCACTTGAAGGACATCTGTGAGCCAACTGGTGTTTTTAAAAGTGAGACAAAGTTTTGTACAATTTCTACCTCGTCTTTTTCTAAGACAAAACAGAAAAAAGAGTAAGAGAGTCCACCAGACAACCTGCCCAAACAAACCGGACAGGGACAGATGTGGCATTAGCGCTCAAGCATGTAGGAAGGTGGCGCCCAAGGAGTGACATTCTTACTATGCTAAGAGTTGTGGTTCAAAATAACTCAACACAGAAATGGAGACATCATCCCACAAACAGGTGAAATAGAGGCCCAGGCTCAGACTGGGTCTGGCAGATGCCAGGCCCCTGAGAAACATTTATTTAATTAAGAAGACAGTCCGTTTAAGCACTGACATGGAATTCTAATTAGCACAACGGGTCTTGTCCACCCCTCATTCATTTCTTCTGGCATATACTATGCCTAAGTAGGGCATAGGGGCCGTGTGTTCTAGAGCAATGCTTGCTGGAAGCTCATGTATATACCTCAGTAGTTCATTAACTAGTGCATATAGTTTTATTGATTCATCTTGTGCCTTTTTCAAAACCCTAATTTTGTGAAACCACATATGTTATCTGCCTTAAACCAAGCAACTCTGCAAGTAGAACTATAAGATAACACAACTGGGCAACAGGATTTTAAATGAGGGGACATTAGAAAGACAATTGGGACACTAAAAGAGTCCAGAATTCATCGTAGCTAAAAATAGGAATGAAAACTTGATGATTCAGACGTGATGATATCATTTTTAACAAAAACGGGGGGAAAAAGTTCAACATGAAAATCCTTCAAAAGAAAATCATGAAGTTCTGAGTATGCTGGGGTAGAAATGCTTGTGTTCCTGTGCCAGCCCTTAACCCTCACTCACTCACTCACTCACTCACTCACTCTTTTTTCTACTTTCATTTTAAAACACTTAACGTTATTAATTTCGTACCAAAGAAAGTCTTCATATCACAACAGGGAAAAACTTTATTTGCAAATGTCTTTTGTGGGACTGAAAACACAGGTTTCTTTCACCGAAAAGGAGTAACCAATTAAGGAAAATATATGGGCTCTAGATTCAGAGGGAAATGGATTCAAGTGTCGGGTGCTCTCCAGATGTATCAATAACTCTCCAAGTCACCATCCTCCTCTGTTAAACAGGGACAGTGGCTCTACCTTGCAGTGGAGTGAGAGTTAGCATTGACAGGTCTCAGACTGCTGAGCACAGGGCCCAGCACCCAGCCAGGGTGCCTTGGACTGATTTTTCACGTCTGCTGCATCTGCCTGAGGAATCCATAGCTTTCTAGTTTGAACAAGCAGATCTGAAACACATTTACACAGACTCCACATGAAATCCCTCCTCTGGCACCTACTTCCAAGCTTGCTAAAGCACACAGGCCTCAAGAGGCTGGGTTCTGGTCTCTCCCAACATAAAACAAGAGCCATTCTCCTTGGGCTTTCTAAAAGGGAGAAAGGAGGGCTTGATCTCTCCATGGGACTTGGCAAAAGAAGAAGCCTAAGAAACTGTCTCCCAGTTATAACTCTGAAAGCACGCTAACCCTGCTTCACCACTGATGGGAGAATGGACAGATGGGCCAAAATGAAAGGCAGAGGCCGCACATTGGTTCCACCAGCCCTGTTGACTCACCAGTACACACAATTCCCTACTGCATGGGCAAGCATCCTCCTGAAATCTGAATTGGGCCTGGATACACTCAGGAATGATGCAGGGTCTGTTCTACCAGTTTTTACCAAATTTCCACACGCCATAGATGCTACGCACCCAATGCTTATGTCCAAGGCAATCTTGCATGAAATAAAAGAAGTGGATATGAACAGGCGTGTCCCACAGGCAGCATAAAGTGGCATCATCTAACTCGTAGAACCATTATTAGAACTGAATAAATTAATGTATGTAGAAGCCGCTGAGTTACTGTTACTACTATTGCATCTTCTTCCTGAGGCAGAGATAACGGAGTATTTATTCCTGTCTTATTCCAATGCCCAAGAAGATGTCCAGCTCTAATATGAAATGTCCCCAGACCAAAGGCTCGTACGCTGGTCCTGAACTGTTGGCATTCATTTAAAAGGTTTTGAGAAGTTTAAGTGGGCCTAGTTGGGGCAAGCAGGTTATACCTGTCCCTGTTCCCTTCCTTGGTCTCTGTTCTCTGACAGATATGAGATGAGAAATCTACTCTGCTACACACTCCTGCTCTAGGGAAATGGGCTCAAGCAATCATGGACTAAATTCTCTGAAATATAAAGGCAAATAAATCCTTCCACTCTGAGGTAATTTGTCACAGTGAGAGAAGAGTAATGAATATAGATGTATTAATGACTTTCCTATTGCTATGACAAAACACCATGACCAAGATAACTTATAGTAGAAAGTGTCTGATGTGACTTGAGGTTTCAGAGAATCTATGATGGGGGTTCAGGAACAGCTGTAAGTTCACCTCTTGATCCCATGCAGGAAGGAGGTAGAGACCAAGAGTGGTACCAGTCTTTGGGAACAACAAACCTGTCCCCATGACACATCTCCTCCAACATGGCCACACCTCCTAGTCCTTCTGACACAGTTCCAATGGGGACAAGTATGGAAACATATGAGCCTATGAGAGCCATTGCCATTCAGACCACCACCACAGAGACCCAAGCTGAAGTTCTGTCAAAGGACTTATGCTGCAGACACCCTTGAACAGCCACTGTGGCTTGCTAAGGGAGGGGACGCTGAGCTACAGTGGCATGGGCACATCTGGAAGCTTCTCCCAAGGGTACATGTCCAGGCAGCTGTCTGGTCTATAGCCCAGAATATGCATTTTGACATTGCTTTGTCACTGAGATGAGGAAACACGACAGACGCAAGTCTTAACTCTTCAAGACAAGCCTTCACAGGAGGGTGAGATTTAAAGGGTACCTATCGCCCATAAAAATGCCTCTCGCAACCTGTCTGCTGTTGTCTGGAATTCCTTCAGCAGCGGCTTCCCACAACCCAGAACTGTATGTCGTGCCAGAAAAAGCACTAACAAGATGGGCAACCACAGCATGCCAGTTCCTTTGTGAGTCTCCCCTGCTCCCCACAATCACCCCTCCCCACAGTCTCTTCCTCCCATGGTTACTATATATTCAAAGGGGGAGAAGTTCCCCAACAGAGCAGAGATGCTATCCGAGACGGGTCTGACCACTGTACCATTCTACCTGGCCCATGGCAGGCTCAGGAGCCCTGGGCATAGCTCATTGAGGACAGTGGAAGTGAGTGAAGGACCTACCGAATACCTCCCAGCCCACCCCAGTCTCCGTGTGCTGAACCAGGGACAGAGTCTAAAGAAGCAAGAAGGAGCCTGCCACTCCCTTCCTTGTCTCCTCCAAGAGGAAATCTTAGATCAGTCTCCACATCCCAAAGCCTAAACATAGATATGAACCCCAGATCACCACCACCCACCTACCTCCCTAACACGCAAAACAGATGTGGACCCCAGATCACCACCACCCACCCGCCTCCCCCATACTCAAGACAGATGTGGACACCAGATCATTTATGGTGTCTCCCCCATAACTGAAAAGAAGAAAGGGCAAGGAGTGAATGAATTCACAAAAACTGTCACCTAAAAATAATTTACACATAAAATAAAATGCTACTTTACTGTGATCCTCAGAGATCTCAATATTTACAGTAGTAACAGTAACTGAGCTCTACTGGACTAAATTGGTGTCAAAAACAGATCATTTCACACAGCTCCCAAGAAGCAGGTACTATGATTTCATTTTTTTTCTTATTCAAAAACTGAAGTGGAAGCAGAGAAAAATAACTTTCCCAAAGACTCACCACTTAGGAATGGAAATAAAAGCCCAGATCCGCTGTACTCTTTCATGCATCCCACCTGGTCTCCCCATCACTACCGCACCTGTCACATCTGGGGGAGAGAGGCCTTCCCCTTATTAGAATTTTCTTGAGCTGTTAAGCACCTCTGGAGTTGCAGAGCAAGCAAAGGGATGTATAGATTCTGTTAATGGAGCCACAGCTCTGGAATAAATGAGACAGGCCTGTAAACTTATTTCCCAGCTTAATGAATAGAAAATAAACAGAAGCAAGCAAAGAGAATAAAGGAAGCAAGAAACAGTATTAAGGGGCAAGCAAAGTTTAAGTGAACAGTAGTAAAAAGAATCACAGGATGTTCCCAGGGGTGGGGGGTGAGGGGGAGGTGCTACCAGGAAACAGCAAGGGTGAACACTAAGGCCAGCAGGTGACTCAGTGTAAGGAGACAATGATCTGATCAGCACAGGGTAATAAAATAATGGGGTGACCATGACAGGCTGCTATGAGGGATGGGAGGGAAGGCCTCACAGGTGCTGCCAGCCTGGCCAAGAAGCTCTTGAGGCCGTGGAGAGGAAATGACAGCAGCTGCTGGCTAAGGGATTAGTCAGCGTGCCGAGGAACACCAAGCACTCTTCCATTTCCCCTGCCTGCAAGAGCATCTCACAGGCGCTCCTTAATGGAGGGGTTGACTCTGGCCCTAGCAGATAAACCATAGAATTTCTCTCTGCAGAACACTCTAAGCCAGCAAACAGGATGCCAAAGTAAGATGCCAGAAACTAGATATGGCAGCAGCAAGAGCCTGTAGTCTGGAGACCAGGGTTCCAGGCAGGGCTCCACTCCCAGCGCCCTGGCAAGCCCTCCAGCAACTCAGGAGACTATAAGCGGGCAAAGGAAGGGTGGGGCGCATGGTCTCCAGGAAGGCTAGGCTCTGGTGCGATTCTCTGTTCCTGGTCCATTTGTTTTACAAGACAGCGAGGAGCTTTCCAACGCGTTCTGAGCCTGGAGGGAGGGAAGAAGGGACGGAGGGACAGAGGGAGGTTCAGGGGAAGATTTAAAGGTGATAGGTGCACTAAACCTTCAACAGACATTAAAAGACCTGAAAACCCAAGCTACTCACATAACTAATTGAATCAATGTAGCTGTCACTATGTCTTAGACACCACTAAAGTAACTCGGCATATATTAGTTCACTGAATCCTTAGGCAAACCCTGACAGAAAGGGATTCTCCAGTGGTGCATCGTCTCTAGTACAGGGACTTGACCCTGCCCTTCCGGATCCGAATTCTATCACTTAGGATAAGAAGCATCAACTAAGAGTTAAGGCCGTGCAGCCAAAGTGTGATGAGATGCTCCTATGCTTTGACTGAAACTCTATCAACTTGAACCAGCAGTGTGGATTACAGAATGCTCTGCTCTCCTGTACGCGAGGCCAAACTCAGGATGGTAACATGATAAACTCACATCCCGAGGGGGCACCATGATCTTCCCGGGCGTCACACTTGATAGAAAAAAACCAAATCCTGTCTTCTTCCCTCTAGGCCACTGCCTCTCTCAAAAGAGCAGCCTTGCGTCTGAGCCCTGGCAGAGAGGACCCACCGTGCTAACCACTCTCCTCTCTTCTCTTCTGAACAAGAGGGCCCAGACTGCTAAATGAGGCCCTAAGACAGACAAGCAAGCAAGGGGCGAGAGCTGCAAACCTGAGCCTCCAAAACTCCAGCTGCAAGTTCTTGCAATTGTGTAAAAACAAGACCCAAAACCTATTAAAAAAAAAAAAAGTTAAGGGGGACGGGCTAGAGAGATGGCTCAGTGGTTCGGAGCATGAGCTGATCTTGCAGAGGACTCGGGTTTAGTCCCCAGCCCCCACATGGCAGTTCACAACTTGTCTGTAACTCCAGTTCCTGGGGGCTCTGACCTCCTGACTCAGAGATACGTGCAGGCACAACACCAATGCCCATAAAATAAAAGAAACCATCAAATGGACAAAATAGTAGATACATTTTTCAGCTTCAGCAATTATCAACTGGTAGCAGTATCTATTTAAACTGCCCATCTATTTCATAAGTAGCTCTGTGTTGATCAGCATTCTGTCAGCATAACAAAATACCTGAGACAATCAACTGAAAAAAGAGACAGTGTAGCTGGGTGCGCTGAGGCACACCTATAGTCTAGCACTTGGATGGTGATGGAAACAGGCTTAGGAGTTCAAGGATAGACTCTGCCAAACCGAGACTCTTGGGATGGCCTGAGCTATATAAGAAGGAAGGAAGGAAGGAAGGAAGGAAGGAAGGAAGGAAGGAAGGAAGGAAGGAAGGAAGGAAGGAAGGAAGGAAAAGAAAAAAGAGAGAGAAAAAGAAAGAAAGAGAAAGAGAGAAAGAGAGAGAGAGAAGAGGGGGGAGGGAGGGACGGAGGGATGGAGGGACGGAGGGGCGGAGGGACGGAGGGAGGGAGGGAGAGGAAGAAAATTAAAATGTTTATTTTGACTGACAATTCTAGAGACTGGTTCATGAGCAACTGGCCTCATTACCAGGCCCAGGCTGGACATCTCAGCAGAAGCAATAGGAGTAAAACTGCTCACCTCCTGTCCAAGAACCAAAACAATGCAAGAAGAACGCTGGGTCCTAATCCCCAATGACCTAAGAGCTGCCTGCACAAGGCTTACTTCTTACATTTTGCACTCGGTGAGTACCATCCCCGAGACACCAAGCCTCGAGCACACAGGCATACACTTAGTAACAGTTTCAATAAGGATTCTTTGCAGCATCATAGCATTGGCACCGGCCCACCTGATTCATGATGCTAACACTTCCTTATCTGTCTCCTACTGTGTTCTTATTTCCCCAGTTTGCTGAACTCCTTAGATCTCTGTTATCTCCTGGTCCCACGCTCATTTTTCCAACTCTCTCTTTCCTTCTATCAATTTATTCGCTAATATCAGCATCAATTGCCCTGTGGGGTTTTTCCCAGTCTAGATATTGCTGAGCTTTCTGTGATCTCCCCACAAAACCTCATGCTGTACAAAGAAGGCACCTCATCACCCTCTTCCTCTCGCTCCACACACATGTGCACACACTCCCCCAAAGAATAAGGGATTCCACCTAACTGTTGATTTAATTCAGTGACTATCTACTGAGCACCGCCAAGAGCCTGCCAGGTTCTTGTCCCAAGGCAAATAAGGCACAATCCAATGAGGACGATTCTAGTACAACAGGACTAGAACTACCTGAGCCGGTCCTGGAAGGATTTTCTAGATGAGGAGGGACCTAAGCTAGACTGATAATGATAACTTGAGCCCACGAGTGTCATACGGCATAAAGGGTAACTCACACAATGTTAAGGACAGACTGCCTCTAGCATATTTCAAATTGACAGGGGTGTCTTTAGGTAAAAGGATTCTGTGAGAAAAAGCCGTGGTCAGGAAGGACTGAAGATGCCCTGAGGGGTCGGGGACCATCACACAACTCAGCAGTGCTAAATCTGTGTGGCAGCCTCCGAAGCAGCTGAGAACGGACTCCAGGAAAGGGATCCAGTCTGGATTACAATGACCTGCCTGGTCCCTGAGCCAAGACACTGGGAAAGGCCAAAGAGAGAAGGGAGTCATATGGTGTCGGCCAGAAGAAGAGTAAAGACACTGATTTTTAGCTGTGAGAAAAAACAACAGTGACAATGATTTTCTTAAGAAAAGACAGGTGATTGCCAGAGTACTTGGCTGCGGTTTGATCGTGTCTCCAATGTCCATGGTGGGAAGTTCACCCCAACGCACCCGTGTTGCTAGGTGAGGGTTTTCTTGAGCCTTTGCGGACTTTGGGTGTGGGGCTTTAAGAAAAGCATGCTTCCACTTGGACGGAAAAATTTCAAGCCTGAAAATTTGAGACCAGCAGGACGCTTCCAAACTTCAAATACCCACACTTCCAACACTTCGTATTAAGTCGACAGCAGCCATAAACACTCGATAGTGTTTCAAAGAGGGAATGTGGAGGAAGGAAATCCATTATAAAGGAAGGTTAGCCTTTCATCTCTTATGGAGAGATAGTGAGCAGTTTGCAGGGCCATCTCTACTTCTGAACTCAGGGGGTATGTGGGGTTTGCCTATAGATTATGATCAGGACCACAAATTGCTAAGAAGCTGACGTAGGGCACAAATCAGCCTCCTTCTAATGAGAGATTGCTTGCAAGTTGCCTTTCTTCTAATTAAGAGACCACCACTGTCTCTCTTCCTACCAGACAGCACAAACCCAAGTGCCTTCAGACACTTTCTAGAATAAGTATCTTGGAAAAACTCAAACAACAGAAAACCCTACAGAGTACAGATACCTGAGCAAGTGGAACAGTATCTCATTCTGCCTTAAATGTTAGCTTTAAAGTAGCTAAAATGGCTGTAGTATTCTCAGGATTTTAAATCTAACAAGACACTAGCTTTGAGACACATACAAACAAAATTCCACATGTTTGAAGAGCCAGCAGAAGGCTGTACTGTTAGAAGCTGATTCTTCTTAACCTAAGAGCATCCCCAAATGGTCTCTCATCACATACATGTCTTAGAAGGCAGCTGCCTCCCTACATATGAAAGCAAACAGAATGTCCATCTTATGGTAATAATTCTGATTTTTCCTTCCCTCTTTAACTTTTATTTTACACAGGATTTTAAGTGTTCCTTTTCTCCTAAGTTCCATTTACCCAACATTTCACCAGAGGCGTGATAAACCACTTTCCTATTCCACTTTCATTTTCCTCAACTGTTTAAGACATCTACAGGACACTCATTTAGAGTAGATAGTTTGAGGCCGAGAATCTAAGTATCTCCCTCCCCTTGCTATTTACAGCCGTATAATGTGGGGCAAACCATTTACCTGGTTCCCCACTGTAGTGGCTATTCTTGGTTGTCAACTTGACTATATCTGGAATGAACCAGTGACCCTAATTTGAAGACTGGGAGATAGAGTTTCTGACCTGGATCTTGTCATGGAGATCTTGAGGCATAGTGGCTATGAATTCCAGAAGATTAAGACAGGGAGATATCTGAGTTCAAGATCATCTGGGATTAAAGGCATGGTGGCACACACCTTCTGCTGGAGACCATATAAGGACATTGGAAGAAAGGAGTCTCTCTCTCTCTCTCTCTCTCTCTCTCTCTCTCTCTCTCTCCCTCTCTCTCTCCTTCGCCTGCTTGCCCTGCAGGACTGAGCAACTGCTAGATCCTTGGACTTCCATTCACAGCTGCTACTGACCATTGTTGGGAGTTGGAGACTATCCATAAGTTCTATGACTCTAGAGAACCCCGACTAATACACCCACTAAACACTTGGGAACTGACTTAGTTTGGGTGTCTATTGCTGTGAAGAGACACCATGACCAAGGCAACTCTTATAAAGGACAACATTTAACTTGGGCTGGCTTAGTTCAGAAGTTCAGTCCGTTATCATCCTGACAGGAAGCATGGCAACTTGCAGGCAGGCAAGGTGCTAGAGGAACTGAGAGCTCTACGTACATCTTGGTGGCCGCCAGAAGAGGACTCTTTTTTTCACACTGGACGGGAGCTTGAACATAAGACCTCAAAGCCCACCCCTACAGTGACAAACTTCCTCCAACAAGGCCACACCTCCTAAAAGTGCCACTCCCCATAGGCCAAGCATAGTCAAAAACCAGCACAGGTCCAAACCAGATCACAGATGTTCTAAGAGCTATCGTGACCCTCCAATTCTACAACTTGACTGGACACACCCAACCCTATCCCACTTTGAAACCAACTACCTAAAATGGAAACCGGATGCTATGGGCTGAAGGGTTGAGGTCACATATCTAACCCACCGAGGTCCCAGACCCTCCCTAGTTACTGACACTTCTGATTTGAATACAAACTTAGGGTTCTAATTCGCCAAGCTCCATAATTCACTCCAACTGCAAGGAGAACAGGTTTATCATAAAGGCTACAATTCACTTTCCTAGAACCTCTCCCAACCCCATGCTCAGGGGTCTTTTATGGAAGTTCCCTCGTGGAAGCACGGCTCAGGACATCATTCTATCCCTCTACTCTCACTGGAGGCCCAGAGAGTAGAGATGGAAGCTAGCATCACTACCATATGGTTCAGTCTTTTCAACCACCAGCCTATAACCCAATGCCATGCAACCATCACCTCCTTCCCTAGGAGTCGCTTCACCAGAACAGGGAAGGCAGGCCTCACTGAGCGGGGCCAAAGCAAGACACACATGTCGGAAATGGAAGCATCACACAGAAGTTTCGAGGGTTGAACAAAGCTGCCTCACACACACTCCCCATCCCTAGCGTCATATACCTCCTAGCAGAAGCTGAAGAAACAGAAAAATTCTCTAAGACAATGCCATTCCTTTTATCTCTGTGACCGGTTTCGAGATGAGCAAACTAGTAGATGACCCAACACTTTGGGAGCTGGAAAAACTCTTTTTCCAAGATGGGTCATTCATCCATTTCCCAATATGCATCATTCTCTATATTACTAGAAGCCATTTGCCACACTGAGGAGAATCACACCGAATGAAAGCTGCCGGGAGACACAGTGCTTCCCAACAGTCTACAGGGTTAGGCTCCAGAAGCATTTACAGTCAGGTGATAGAACTAGCTTACAGCTGTTATATTCAGTGACTGTAAAATACTAGGCTTATACGATAATCACATGGAACATATTCTAAGACCTTTAATAAATGTTTGAAATAGTGGGTACAGACATGGTTCCTATTAGTAATTCTTTATACTAAGTTGCTTCTTATAAATGGATTACTAGAATAAAGTTTACCCTTTTGACTGCTTTAAATGTACTGTGTTGGCATGTCTACGGGGCTAGCATCATTCCTCCTCCATCCCTGGGGTGATTATTAAGTAAAATAAGAACTACCTGAACACAGATAACAATAGCAACAACAGTCAGTGTGGTAACCTAGAAGGTTGTCTAGTGATTAGTGAGTGGGTGGCTGGGCATGCTGGACAGAGGATGGCTCACAGCAAGTGAGTAACATGTACAATGTGGTCACGCTAGCTGGAGCTGACTTCCGTCAAGCAGGTAGTACTTACAAGGTACATGTGCTAGCTGGGATGATTCCAAGTCCAGGAGGACTGAATGGGACCGTATAGGTTTCATTTTCCTACTCACGTCAGTTCATAATTTAAAGCTTGTGAAATTTTTATTCCTAGAATTTTCCATTTAATATTTCAGACCATGATTGACCACAGGTGACTGAAACATTAGAAACTAGAACCAAGGCTGGAGAGATGGCTCAGCAGTTAGGAGCACTGGCTGCTCTTCCAGAGGTCCTGAGTTCAATTCCCAGCAACCACATGGTGGCTCACAACCATCTGTAATAGGATCCAATGCCCTCTTCCGGTATGCCTGAAGACAGCGACATAAAATAAATCAAAGAAGGAAGGGAGGGAGGGAGGGAGGGAGGGAGAAAGAGAGAAAGAGAGAAAGAGAGAAAGAAGCTAGAACCAAAGATGGGGGATGATAGTGTATTTTTTCTTTTGTTTTGCTAATAATCCTTTGTATGTGAGATCAATCTACATTGACTTTGCTTTCTTATCACTCTTTTGAGATGAGTCTCACTGCAATTCCAGGCTGACCTCAAATTCTATTTTCCTGCCTCTTCTAGACTGTAGGGTTATGGGCTTGTCCCACCACCATATCCAGATGACTTAGTATCATGGGGGAAAAAAATTCTCCTGGGCTGAGAAACCCTGGCCTGAAAGTTTAGAGAAATCAAAGCACAGCCTTGACCAAACCTGAAGCCCAATCTCTGACTGCCCAACTTCTGTATTCTGGAAACTATGGTGGGAACTGGGGGTATGGCCCAGTGGTTAGAGCGCCTGACAGACACGCATGAGGAGACCCAGAACTCGTGTAAGCACGAGGGGAGCATGGTGCCTATTGGGACACATCCCAAGAATGGAGTCCTTCCTATTGGGACACATCCCAAGAATGGAGTCCTGCACTCGAGGGGAATTCTGTCTGAGTACTTGTGAGAAAACGCCAAGAAAACAGGACAAGAATCTGTGACTTCAGTTCCTCAAAAGCATGGAATTGTTCTTGGGCTGTAGCAGACAGGAGTGGGTTTACTTCCGCTGTTGTTTTTCACGTGCCTCTACAAAAAGACATGTTCTTGCCATGTGGCTTGCCCTTGTGACTGAACACCTTACTCCTGTGATTCTTCTTTTAGAGGACAAACTGATTGCTTTGAATAAAGTTGGCTATTGCATAAAACTTTAGTCCCCCTCAGTTTTAGGTCCTGCTCTCCCAGGTTCACTCCATCAACTAGAGCAGAAACGCCACACACCTTAATTCTAGCGTAGGCAAATCCATGATCTCTGTGTTTGATTGAGAGACCTTGTCTCAATTAGTGAGGTGGAAGAACTATCAAAGATGAGTCATGCCACTAACCTTGGACCGTTACATGCACGCACACCCACACGTGTGTCCATGTACATGCAAGCACACAGACACTCAAACACACACAGAATGAAAATAATTAACATTTTAAAAATGGATTTGAGGGAGGATATTTGTGTTCCATGGTGCACATGAGTTGCAGTGACGACTGAGATCAGAGGACAATAGAGGTGCCTGATCTCCCCTCTTGATATGTGGTTTCTAAGAGTGGAGCTGACATCGTCAGGCTGGGTACCAGGTATCTTTATCCACTGAACCATCTCACCAGCCGCCATTCCTCTCCTCTGTAGGTAGGTTGGACAACAGTGCCCTCGGTTGCTTACAACCTAGTATGGCTGATATTTCTGTCACTTCAAATCAGAGCTATTCTATCTGGTACAGGACATGAACTCAGTACCAAGCCAAAGTCAGGTACTCGAGGGGACAAAGAGGGAGAGATGGTCCCACAGTGGAAAGACCCACAGGACTCCAAGCACAGCATCAACTCGACACAGGAAGCTGGAGGGAAAAGAAACCCATTCAAAGCCACAGAATCAGATAGCAGCTTTGCACAGCCTTCAATTAAACAGCCACCTTGAAGGGTTTCCTTCCTCTCCACGGAGAGCCGGGCCGCACACAGCATTGTTTCACCATCTCAATGACTGCCAATCTGTAGCCAAATGAATTTATCTACAAGCAGATATCATGTGGAGGGGAGTTACTGCATTTTCCTCAGTTGTTCTCAAAGCTTTGCATACTAGAGTTTCCCAAAAGGGGA
This sequence comes from Mus musculus, assembly GCF_000001635.26. Classification (NCBI taxonomy): domain Eukaryota; kingdom Metazoa; phylum Chordata; class Mammalia; order Rodentia; family Muridae; genus Mus; species Mus musculus. Next base: position 66,568,401 of record NC_000071.6, read on the forward strand.
AAGCTTAGAGGTGGGGAAGAAACAAGTCCTTTCAAAACAACAGCTCCGATAAAGAGCAAGCTTTCTCCAAGGCACCTCCACCTCAGAGTTCCCAAGCTTTTGCCAACCTCTGGCTGCCCCTGTATTTGTGCTAGAATTTTGCAGATGTCTTTTCATATGAGGTTCGCAAGGTGAAGCTGAGAAGAGAGTAGGAAGGAAGAAAATCTGTTTTTAAAAACAAATTGCTTCAGAGCCACCGTAGAACCGGGTGTTGTTACACAGACCTTGATCCCAGTGCTTGGGAAGCTGAGGCCAGCCTAGACTATACAGTGAGGCCCCGTCACTCCCTCTATAAAAAGGGAGACCGTGAAGTCACTACCAAAAACCTCAAACTGAAGCTCAACAAAGCAATTAGCCTGTACTCATCGTAAGTGCCAACGGAGGCCTCACTCCATATAACAGGAGACTAGAAGACAACTGAAAATCATTAGCATAATAATAAATAGTATTAGCTAATTATTAATTCAACAGTTAATCCTGGACAAGATCTTAACCTAATCTAATAATAAAAGATACCAAAACGTCAATAAGGTTTACAGATGATAGTATTAAATCAAGGCTAATTTTCTGATTTTAAATAACTAAATCATGTTATATAAGAAGATAAGATTTAGGAAATCTGGGTTGAAAATACAGAATTCTTCATATTGTTTCTATTATTTCTTTGGAGGCTTGAAATTCTTGCAAAACAAAAAGTTAAAATTTTATAAAACAGGAACAGGATAATACGGGACAGTAAGAAGGAGACCCAAATAGTTAATTCATGAACCTGTAACTAAAGCTGATGAGAACTGCTCACCAGCACCCCATCCCTTCGATAGGTCTGCAGAGACGGCCCATCTGAAGATACAGCCAAAGCCATGTAGCACAGCCTCACTCGACTTCCTGTGTAGCTCTGTCTCAAGAACTCCTGTCTATGCCCCTTGTCAACTCTAGTCTCCGCGAGACATTAGCCATCTGGCCTTCTAGTTTACATGAGTCTCTTAGGATTGAAGTTAACAAGAACCTGTCCCCCAGAGTCCTATCATTATGTAGACTAGCTGAGAAAAAACACTGAATTTTCCAAGCTATCAAAGCTCAGAGCCAGATCCTGGCCTATGGTAAAGAGGCCGTGTGCCCAGTATACCCTATCATGGATCATTCTACAAGACTGGAACACTGCAGTTTCTTGCAAACGTAGCCAACTGCTCTGACCAAATGAAGCAAAGCCTTGTAAATAAGGCAATCTCCCTGGAAACCAGGCAGGGGGCACTGAGGCAAACTCTGCAGCTTGCTGAACAAATACGATGACAGAAGACATAATAAGGGCTAAGAGGCAAAACTAGAAATTCACAGGCAGCAAATGTTTGCTGGGGTCAGGGGCAGGGGTTCCTCAGTGCTGTAGCCATGTCCCTGCAAACAACCCCCTTACCCATGTTCTTGTACTGAGCCCTAATAAAACTAAGTTAAAAAAAAATCCACATGTCCTAATTTCACTTCCATGATAAAATACCTTGACAAAAAAGCAACTTAGGGCCAGACTTAGCAGTACAGACCTTTAGTCCCAGCACCTGAGAGGTAGAGGCAGGTGGATCTCTTGTTGGAGACCAGCCTGGTCTACATAGTCAGTTCCTGGCCAGCCTAGGCTATACAGTAAGACCCTGTCTTCACAACAAAGGCAAGGTAGAGCACAAAGAGTATATACTTTAGCTCACAATTCCAGTTTACTGTCCATCCTTGCAGGGAAGTCAAGGCAGTCAGTGGGAACCGTGAAGCAGCCAGTCACATCCACACCAGGAGAACTCAATGCATGCATGCCACCTGTTCGGCTCACTTTCTCCCTCATCCGATTCTGTATTCAAATCCAGGGGATGGTCCTGCCCATTTTCACCGTAGGTCTTTCCAAATCAGATAATATAAATGAGACAGTACCCCTACAAACATGCCTACAGGCCAATCAGATCTAGACAAGCCTTCATTGGGACTCTCTTCCCAGGTGACCCTAGACTGTGTCAAGTTGACAATTAAAACTAATGGACATGACATCAGGGAAACACAAATCAAAACTACTGTGGGATTTTATTTTACAACCATCAGAATGGTTGCATTGCTGATGGTTGCTCCACCTACATAACTCATTGAACATGGATAAGTCCAGCTGGTGCCTACAGAGACTTCACCTCAGCATGCTAGCATCTTTGGTACAGAAAGGTATTCTGCACACTCCCAAAGGTGAAGGGTAAACACCAACCCAGCCACAAAACCACTGATCTACAAAGGTGTCCTGCCTGCAAGACACACTAGGACAATGGTAGCACGAAGCTTGGGAGGTAGCCAATATCAGATTTAACTTAAGGCCCACTCCACAAGCTGGAACCCATACCTGGCACTGCTTAGGTGACCAAGAACCTGAGATTAAATAGCTCAGGGACCTAGAGTAAAACCAAATACCACTGTTCTAAAAAAAAAAAAAAAAAAAAGTAGCAATAAAATGACTCATAACGATATTCTGCTATGCTCATCGGCCAGTCCCTTGCTCAGTCATCCTCAGACAGGCTTTCTCCTGCAGCAGACGGGAGCAAATAAAGAGACACACAGCCAGCCATTATTCAGAAAGTGAGAAAACCTGGACTGCTCACCCCTAAAAAGGATGTCACTATCAAATCCTTCCCCTGAGGGATTACGGAACCCTAAGGAAGAGGAGTCAGAAAGAATGTAAGAACCAGAGAGGGTGAGGGACACCAAGGAAACAAGGCCCTCTAAGTCAACAAGACTGGCACATATGTGAACTCACTGAGACCTGGGCAGCATGTGCAGGCACTGCACAGGTCTGCACCACACAGAGCCCTAGAGCTGAAAGGAGAAGACACATGGACACATGTCCCAATCCCTAACCCAGAAGAAATCTCCAACTGATAACCCCTTGCAAATGAAATTTTAATTTCCTCTAAGGGAGTCTCGCTGTCAAAACCAACTATTCTTACGAAAAGGTTGAATGCCCATACATGCTCAGATATTTGAATGTTTCTTTCCCAGTTTGGGGAGGGTTGGGTGTGGCGACCATTCTCTTTTGGACCACCGTTTAGCACAGACATTTCCGAGATAGGATAACATTCAGTCTGTGGTGTGAGTGTGACTCACCTGTGCAAGACTACCATGAAAAAGAGAAACAAGTGGGGCAGAAAGAGTGATAGATAGATAGATAGATAGATAGGTGATAGACAGACAGACAGATGGTAGATAGGTGATTGATAGGTAGATAGATGATAAACAGATGCAGATGATAGATGGTAAACAGATAGATGAGAGAGATGGTAGATAGATGATTGATAGGTAGATAGAAAGATAGATAGATAGATAGATAGATAGATGATAAACAAATGAACAGATGATGGATAGATAGATAGATGATAAACAAATGAACAGATGATGGATGGATGGATAGATAGATAGATAGATAGATAGATAGATAGATAGATAGATAGATAGAATTTAAATGTTTAATTTGTCCATAAAAAGAGCTCAAAGATAACTTCACAGCCAAAACCCAACATGAAGGAGGAGGAGCAGCAGCAGGATTAGGAGGAGGCAGCCAGGCTAAAAGGAGAAAGAGCCCGCCATCCCCCTACCTCCCCAAACCCCCCCCCCATCCCGCCCAGATTAAATGAATAGAGTCACCTGAGGGCAAGAGCCCACCCACCAAAGAACCCAATTCATGGAACCACAAACTCATTTGGAAAGAGAAAACTAAAGCTCTGAGTGCAAAAGGAGCCTCCAGACTGCAGGACCATGAGCCCAAGGCCTGCATCTCTGGCTGGATCAAGGACTCCCAGATAGGGTTAGGCACCAAGGGAGGTGGAGCTGCTGAGGCACAGCAAAAGCACGTCCCCAGCTGTGCTGGAAATTCACCACGGCATCTTCTTTCACCTGACAGAAGAGAAAGGCAGCCTGGCGAAAGATGCCAAGCTGTCATTTTCTCAATGACGCTTTTTGACTATCAAGCGAGCTCATTTTAGGATACATATTGAAAATCTTCAGATTGCAAGGTGTAACCTTAAGAAAGGAAACGCTTCGCAAATGAACGGCGCTGCTCCTTTTCACAGAGAGAAATCTACACTCATCATTACATCTTCACTGAGCTCTGCTGCCTGAATTTACGGCCCCTCTTTCAAAATCTTGGTGATTACCACTCCAAGGACATTCCGTCCTTTGCGCAAATCATCAGACACTCTGCTAACTGTCTGCGCAACAATTTCAACTGTAGCTGAGATTTCCTTTGCCAACTTGAGGAACTTAAAGTGCTTAAGTCTATAAACTAATAAAGCAAGACAAACTCTCACTAGCCCAAATAGCCCTTGCCCCTGGGGCTATTTTTAAACTCCTAGTCAAAGATTGGATCTGATTTATTTTTTAAAAGTAGAAGTTAGTTTAAAATGAGAGACTAAGATAACCCAATTGTTCCTGGTTTTTTGTTTTTGTTCTTTTCTTTTTTGGGGGGGTTGGTTGGTTGGTTTTTCCTTTTTTTCAAAGTATGTTTAGCTGCCCAAAGTAGAATCCATCTGAGGCACGGGGGAAAGGAAGAGATCAAATGCTAAACTGTCTCAGGAAATAACCGGATAGATTCTTACTGCCCAGGGAATAGACGGAAGAGTCCAAAACTCTGTCCATTCCTTAGCTAAAAGGAAAAGGGGGGTGGGGGGAGCACTTTAAGAGTAAGAAAGTATCTCCAATGAAATGGCCACATCCCAGTTGGCAGCTAGCTACAAAACCCAGCAGGACAGCAGAGATGAGAGAGGCACACTTCTTAGTCTTCACGACATTGGAAAAGGATGGCACACGAAGCAATTGCCTGAGAGTGTGTGGGGGTCCTAATTTATTAAGTTACACATGAACCTTCTGGGGGAGGCAGTGGCTTTCCTCAAAACAAAGAATTCTAAGCCAATCTCTGCCTAGCCCCGCTGCCAGGTTAGCTAGTCCTACAGAGAGACAGCCGCTACAAAGAAACAATGACGATGGTGTTTGAACAACTCATCCACTCCTGCTGAGCCTCATCTGAACATGGGCCTATTGTACCTGTGGGCCACAGATGGGAGCCAGTCTTTGAACTGTTACCAGCTGAATCAAGCACATCTACAAAGAGGGGCCAATTAGAAGTGTCTGCAGCCATCAGGCAGGAATGTCCCTCTAGTCCCGTCCCTCCCCACAGCAAACTCTCACCACTGACCTTGCAAGAGAGTGCCCATGAGGCAAACCATCACCTAGACAAGCCCCAAAGAACCATGTGACCCCAGTGAGAGTCAGGCAAGCTTGTCGATTGTATTATAAGAGATTAAAACTTAGTTTGTCAAATATAAACTAAAAGTATTAAAACTGGAAATCCACTTTTTTTTAGAGGAAAGATCCTCTAAACAAAACCATGACTGTGTAAGATAATCTACTGAAACTGGCTCCTAAGGAGGGTTGGAATCTAGTTTTTAGCACTTCCTTTTGGAGAAAAATTTTTAGAACAACCCGAGGTGAAACTGCTTTAAAATGCCATTTCACGTGGATTGCAACAGATGTCCCTTTCATTGTCCTCAGTGCCCTTTGTTCATTCTCTCCTGTGAGTGTTACTAAATTGAAACCCCAAACAGCCTATGTGTACACAGCACTGAACCCCAAGATGAGCTACCAACTACTGTACCACCCAGCAGTCAGGCTTAAAGAGCAAGAAGTAAACCCACTCACAAGAACAAGGTCATTGGTAGTAGGGTATGTGTTCAAAGTATGCATAAAGGCATTCAAGGGGGATAATCAGTTTTAAATACAACATTTTATTTAGCTGTAATGGAAATTTTAAAACTGTCAAGTGTCATAGTGATTTTTATGACTACACATTTTCAGTGGACATGAACAATTTTTATCTTTTTGCATTATATTGTGCTGCTTTCTATGAAAATTTTTTAATGAAACATAATTTTATCTGTTGTCTCTGAAATTAACTTTAAGACTGGGATTTCATTTTGTGTGCTTTTTATTTGTTTGGTTGTTTTTTTTTTTTCTTGTTAAAAAAAAAAATACATGTTCATGACAGATTGGAAATGAGGAAGATCCACTCGTGGGTTCGGAAGCAGAGACGTGCTCCTAGCAAGCAAGCCGCCCCCTTCCCTAGGGTCGGATGTGCTTGTACCTAAGGTAGATATGTCTCATGGTCTCATAATTCAATTGTATATCAGCACAGTACATTTTAGATAAAGACATAAAATGTTAGTTCAGGAAAATTAAGGCTTCTGAGGGGATTAAGTTGAACACTTGAATGATTTGGAATAACTCAATAAAACTGAACCATGGAAATAATTGACATTATATTCAGTGTGAGGCAGAGAGAGGCAACAAGAACTAAAAAAATCTAGGACTTTCCCATCAAGTAATTGCACAAGTATCTCAAGGTTCTTTTTCTATTGTTCTAGGAGTTGAAGTAGGACTTTGTGTCCTGTGTCCAATGGGCGTCCTACCACTGACACGTATCACCAGTCCTTTTTACTTATATTCTTTTATATTGAGCCAGGGTCCTTGAACTGGCTATGTTGCCCAGGCTGGCCTGGAGCTTACCTTCCTCTGCTTTAGCGTCCCAAGGACCTGGGATTGTTTACATGGTGCTTTGAAACCCCAAACTGAAGGTTAGCAGACTTTGCTTTGTCTTGGTTGTAGTTGTGCAAAAGTCAATATAGAAACCTCCTATCCTACCCGGGCCCTATCTCAGAAATCAGCAGAGGAGATATGAATATAAAATCTTAAAAAAATATACGTATTGTTTGGGTGAGTGTTTGACTGCATGTATCAATACATGCGTGCATATGGCATCTGCAGAGGCCAGAAGAGGGCATCAGGCCCCCTGGAACCGGAGTTCCAGATGGTCGTGGGTGCTCCTCGCCAAGAGCAGCAAGTGCTCTTAACAGCTGAGCCATCTCTCCGGCCCGAATGCGACATTTTTCACATCGCTCCACTTTGAATAAGTGATCGGCTGCTTGTCCTGGCAGTCCCAGACAAAAGTGCTCGTGTCGTAAATACAAAATTCTATATAGAATGTTCCAGAGACTCTGGCTCCCTAGCTCGCCAACTGAGACATAAGTGCTTAGGTGATTAAGACAAAGGCAAAATACAATGTCCGGGGGAGTCACAGCCATCAAGGAAGCAGAAGGAGTCCAAAAGGAGATCCTAACCAAATAAAGACAATTGTTTTCTCTGGTGAGTTGCAAGCTGGTGTCTCTTTCTTAGTAACAGTCTGCCCACAGCCCTCTGTCGTGGAGAATGTACGCGTTAGCAGTTAACAGCATTAAACAAACTGAAGTCAAGTCCTCAGCCGGGTGAACTCGGCCACAAAACAGAAAAACAGCACTTCCCAGGCAAAGCCCAAAGGTCCAAAAACAAAAATGTACTGGAAAAGTAATATACAAAAGGAGGTACCACAAGCCGGGCAGTGGTGGCGCATCCCAGCACTTGGGAGGCAGAGGCAGGCGGATTTCTGAGTTCGAGGCCAGCCTGATCTACAAAGTGAGTTCCAGGACAGCCAGAGCTACACAGAGAAACCCTGTCTTGAAAAACCAAAAAAAAAAAAAAAAAAGGAGGTACCACAAAGCATCTCTTACCATTGCTACTAAAAAAATAAAAATGTCAGTGGAATCCTAAGCCATAAACCAAACTGACCCAAAGTCATGCTTTAGCCTCCGACTGAATTTACATTTTTGTAGACTAGCCACACTGGCCCAGTGTTTAGGATTAAAATTTTTATTTAGTCTTGAGAAAAATAAGTCTAATGGGAAGTGTGCTGAGAGACATTAGCTCATAAAGGCTCATTTCCTAAAACATTCTGAACTGACCAAAACTAAAAAAAAGTACAAGAGAAAACAATGTAACCGAAATGGTTCTCTGTCAATTATACTGCACCTATGCAAATAGAATGAAAAGAATATAACACACACACCACACCACACACACACACACCTGTCCCTTATCCCTGCCCCTCCCCACCCCACTCCCACCCGCTCTCCTGCACACTCAGAAGCAACTAGCTGTGAAGGTCTGAGCAGATGGTACAGACACTGGGCAGATGCTCGGGAGCCGCTATCTGTCCTGGCGCTGGCGCTGGCTCTGCCTGAGGAAGGATGGAAACACCGGGCAATTAGAGAGATCCGGGAGGAGAGAGGAGTCCCTCATCCGAGAGCCAGCTGAAAAGCAAGAATTCCAGCACAGAGAACTCCAGTCTCTGCTATCAGCAGTACCACAGAGAGTTAACACTGCTCTCCTATAGAACTATATTACGTTAAACGGAGATCTAGGCCTAAAGTCTGGATGTATAAGACCTTGCATAGGGTCTCATTTCATTCCTCTTGAGGATCTCAAAACTGCTGTCAGGAAAGCTATCTACCTCCCTGAGTCCCTGTGGACTGGACTTTTCTTTATCAGTTAGCAGTTAACAGCATTCAACAAATTCAAGCAGAGCCCTCAGGGGGTGGAGGCAGCTACAACACAGAGAGAGCATCATCTTTCCAGGCAGAGCCCAAAGGTCAAAAGCAATCCTGTCAGATGCCAACCTCAGAATCACCCATCAACTAGGCAGTAACTGCAAACGCCCCCAAAGTCATCTCTGTAACTATTTTAAAAATAAGAATGAGGAGGAGGAGTCGTCGTCTTTGAATCACAGGACTTTGAGAAGCCTACACCCAGGCTCCTGGGTCTGTGTGACTCTTAATCCTTATGCATTATCTATAATAAAATCTCTACCTCTGCTTCATAAATTGGATAGTTCTGAAATTCTTCTCAGTGTCAAATTCCCTAGAACTTTCTAAGGGAACTCCTTGGGCTTCTTGGAAGTGTCATGAGGAAGCTACACCTTCTTTACCTGTACCCCCAAAATGTTTACATGACAATCATTAGTGCCAGGACCTCATGGAAGGAACTTGCCTCCTTTTGAGGCCCCCAAATATGAAATCGAGGAGTCAGTGCAGGCAAACACTAGACGGGACCCCTGCGCTAGATTAGACTCCCAGCCGACATTGAACTGAAGCTTTGCAGTCAATCAGAGATGTCTGCGGACAATCATGAGATCTGGCCTGTGAGCAGAGCCAAACACCACCTGACACCGCTGAGGGTTAGTTATCCTAGTTACAAAAGTCAGGAAAACACAGAGAGCCACGTAGCCCGTCAGAAAGGAAAAGGAACTTCACTACAAAATCCTTATGTCTTAAAATGGCTTTTCCTGCTGGACATGGTGGGCTCGCCTCTAATTCCAGCACTTGGGAGGTAGAGGGCAGGTGGATCTCTGTAAGTTTAAAGTCAGCCTGCTTTATATAGTGAGTTCCAGGCCAGGCAAGGCTACATAGGGAGAGCCCCTCCCCACCCGCAATTGCAAGAATTAATCCATTAAGATTTATAATTTTTTAAAACTTGGGTTTTTTTGTATACATTTTTTTAATATTTTTATTATTACGTATTTTCCTCAATTACATTTAGAATGCTATCCCAAAAGTCCCTCATACCCTCCCCCCCCCCACTCCCCTACCCACCCATTCCCATTTTTTGGCCCTGGCGTTCCCCTGTACTGGGGCATATAAAGTTTGTGTGTCCAATGGGCCTCTCTTTCCAGTGATGGCCGACTAGGCCATCTTTTGATACATATGCAGCTAGAATCAAGAGCCCCGGGGTACTGGTTTTGAAAGAAGAAGGAGGAGGAGAAGGAGGAGGAGGAGGAGGAGGAGGAGGAGGAGGAGGAGGAGGAGGAGGAGAGCATGCTCAGACAAACGGATTCACCTGGGCATCTTTGTCTTTGCTCTGAGAAGGTTAAATCCTTTGTGTTGGGAGAGAAAGTTGAAGGCTCAGTGAAGAACACACACTAAATCTATGTGTCTGGGCCCAGGCCCAGCCACATAGCATGGGAAGTTTCTGTTTCCTTATCTACAAATTAAGGGCAATGGGGTCTCAGTCTCACATGGGATTCTGTGCATGCCTGACGCAGTGAGCATGTCTCTGGAACACAAAAAAGCTTACATAGAGAAGTATTTGCTGAAATGATGTTCCCTAATGTTCTAAATAAAAACCATGTAAGTATGAAGACTCCCAAAAAGTCATAAAAATGTCAACATTGAACAATTAAACACAAACAAGTTGAACACCCCACCCCTGAAAAAAACCCCAAAATGTACAAATATGGATTCTGCTGCATTTCTTTATCTTGAATTTTTAGATTCAAAAGTATTCAAACAGTAAAGTCCATACAAACATTCCAAAATCTAAAAATCTCAAAAATCTGAAACACTTCTACTCCCTAGCATTTCAGAGAAGGGACAGTGAATATATAAAACATTTAAAAGTCTAAGGCTTTTCTTTTTTAATAACTATGAGAATAATTTCATTTACCTCTTTCCCCAGACTCCAATCCTCCATCTATCTATCCTGATAAATTAGTTTCCCTAAAGTGATTTGTGTTTAAGTCACTCCCTAGAAAAGACATGGGGATTTCCAGGAAAAACTTCAAAGCCCACAGTTGAGCTCTGGGCACACACACACTCACACACACACACACACACACACACGACTACAATGAGCCTCCCCGCCTTGTTGCTCCTCTTGAGGTTCTTAGGAAGGCTTACATGTCTACAGCAGAGTGATTACTAGATTCTATCTATCTTCTCCACTAGACTGACAGCCAGGAGCTCCGGTTGTATTTTACCTGACAGTATTACACCTATCACAGAGAGCGGCCCCTGCATGGGGGCTTCATCTTCTGTCACAGCTCACACAACACCTCAAGATGAGCTTCCCTGTAAAGCCCCAGGGGGAAAGGTGGGGCAGACAGGAAAAACCAACGCCCTAAAGTGAACTTCACTGAGTCACCCAAAGTCATAGTCTTAGGAAGTGGCAAGGAACCAAGTGTGTTAACTCCTAGTCTGGGGTTCCTTCCAGAACTTTCTGATGCCAAAGTTAAATCCAATAAAATATTTAGGCCTCCACCTTGCTCTGTTATCATTTAGCCTCTGTGGCTTTCACTCGTCCTTCTCCCACCTACAGCTCCTCCCTCCTCCTACCCCCTTTCCAAGTTCCCATTTATGAGACAAACATTAAGGACTGTGACTGACAAGAAACCCCACTCCTTCCTCTGGGGGTGCAGTCTTCTGGGGGTATCATATATATTCACCTATTTACATACAAACTTGAATGGAATACAGATTTATATACCATCAATTTATATAACATCATTAAGAATCACAGCAACGGGGGCTGGAGAGATGGCTCAGCAGTTAAGAGCACTGACTGCTCTTCCAGAGATACTGAGTTCAATTCCCAGCAACTACATGGTGGCTTACAACCATCTGTAAATGGGATCTGATACTTTCTTCTGGTGTGTCTGAAGACAGCTACACTATACTTATACATAAAATAAATAAATAGATAAATGTAAAAAAAAAAAATAGAATCACAACATCCATAGACACAAGTATCTCAAGACCCCACTCTACCAAAACACCCTTTGATCCATTGTGGCCATTAAATGGTTAACAAAACACCCTTCGATCCATTGTGGCTATTAAATGGTTAACAGTCCTTTTGGAAGGTGTTGGCTCAAAGCACCGACAAATGAAAATGGAAACAGAGCAATATCTTTGGATTCTAGCACAGAACCACAACTCCAAACACGGCAGCAATAAACCTACAGTAATCTTCATGAAATATACTATTAATTAAATGTTGGTGTGAGGAACGCAATGCAGAATAACTGCCATATCAACCTTCTCTAAAGACAAATCTCCAAAGGCTTTAAACAAGTAAAAACTGAGTCCGTGAATATTTCACATGTCTAGGTTTATTTAAAATTCCCAACTCAGGCATGGTGGCTCATGTCTGCAATCCCAGTACCTGGGAGGCTGAAGCAGGAGAACTTGCAAGATTTCCAGGCCAGCCTGTGTTATGCATAGTAAATTTAGGCCAGCCTGAGCTACAGAATAAAGCCCCATCTCAAGGAAAAAAACAAACAAACAAACAAAAACAAAACATTAAAATAAATTGTTCCATAGGAGATGGCCATGTGGCACACACCTTTAGCCCCAGCCCTGGGAAGGCGAGAAAAGGAAGATTTCTATGACTTCAAAGCCAGTTTGATCTACATAGCAAGTTCCAGGAGAGCCAGAGCTATGTAGTGAGACTTTTTTTTTTTAAATACCATAAGAGTCATATAACGGCACAGAAAAGAACTACAAAGGGTTAAAACAGAGAATATAAAAATGCAGAAACAGGAGAAAGCTATCTTCATAATAGCCATCTTTTAAAGCCCCAGGGAAGGCACACAACACGGTAGTTCACAATGTCAACTCACAGCACCCTTTAATAGAAACAATTCCTACCCTGGGCCCTTTCCTGCCCACACCTACAATTTCCATACTGATTTTGAGAGACCAACCTCGGGTAAGGCAGAGAGAGATGGACAAAATATGTCTCAGAAGGAAGAAAGCTGAAGGATTCGTTGCTTTTAGAATGAGGAGTTCCCATGGGTGCACAGCTGCAAATGGGGTCCCCACTTAACTATCTACTAGAGGATCGCAGTTTTTACACACTGTAGCTACCGAGGGTGTAGGTAGTGCTGTGTGTCTCTGCTTCAGTCTCTAAGAAGGGAGCCCAACCTACTCAAACCATTTCTTCTATACAGTGAACAGACAGATCTGCCCCAGGCCTCGGACTCCCCCTGAGCATCCCTGAAAGAAGTCTCATGAAAATGTTCCCCCATTGACCAAAAGCTCTTAGCATTTTCTGTTCCTTTGGTGTTCTCCCCGCTCTGAACCCAGAAGAGGAGGATCGACCACTGAAAAGAAAAAACGTCCCTCTCATCTGACATGTAATTGGCTCAGATGATTTCTCAGTGAATAGGTGCGCTCCTCAATAGCTGCTCTCACCCAAAGCACGAGAGTACCACCAAGTAATTCTACTGGCCATGCTTATTTTTCTTCCAGCTCTAGTAGCAGCTGTGTGGAAATAACATCTGTATTTTCCTGATATGATACTATATGGGTTTCCCAGCAATTCATCACACTAGTTCCATCTCTGTCGCTGTGATAAAACACTATGACCGGTAGCCACTTTGGGGAGAAAGGGCTTATTTCAGCTTTATACATCTGAGTCCATCACTTAGGGAAGTCAGGACAAGAACTTGAAGCACAAACCATGGAGAAAAACTGCTTGCTGGCTGACTCACAGGACCATGCTTAGCTAGCGTTTCCTATACAATATGACAGTCCACAGGCCTAGGGGTTGTGCCGCCAGCAGTAGGCTGGGCCTTTCTACATTGATTTAACAACCAAAACAATATCCCACAGACATGCCCACAGGCCAATCTTAATTAGACAATCCCTCAATTGAGACTCCTCCTCAGATGATTCTAGACTGTGTCATGTTGACATTAAAAGCAAACTTAATAGTTACTCATATTCAGCTCATGCAGGTGTGGGGAGCTCTCCAAATGACTGTCGGTGGAGTCCAAGTCTAACTGTATGGGCCGGGCAGCATCGCCTTTTGGGATCTCTGTTCTTACCTTGGAAAACGGCAATGCACGTCAGTGTGAGTAGGTCAATTCACTTTAACTCTTAGTTTTAAAATACATGAAGAAGGAAACAGAGAAGTCGTGGAATTAGGAGAATAAGTTACCCCCAGAAGCTGAGCATTGCCGGCTTCAGCACGTTCTTTTTTTCATGTTCAAGTAAATATGGATACATTTCCCTTTAGGCCATGTATTGCTTCCCATGACTAATCCTATGCAGCCCGAATGTTCTTTTCCTCAGCCCTAAGGAGCCCAGGATACTAACTGCTTTAGGAGGAAAGCCACAGAAACCTGCTTGAGAGAGAGGCTAGCATAACAGACTTAGACCAGAAGTTATCCATACTGTGGAGAGTAAAGGTCCAAAAACCCGGAACATGGAGCCTGGAAGGGATACGTACTGCATCCCAAAGCTACCAAGGCTGCCCTAGGGTTTCTCCTATCCCCGGCCTCCACTGCCCGGCCTCTCGGGCATGGACACGAGATCATGCTCTTAGGGAGCAGAGTCCAGTACTAATGAGAGTCGAGAGCTGTCCAACTGTACAGCCTCCTCTCAGTGATCTCACTGCAGTCACGTTCACTGCTACATTCTAACAAAACTGACTGCCAGTTTCACCAATGGCCTCCACATTTCCAAAGCCAGCAGCCACTCTGATGCTGCATTTTTCTGTAAAACTACCTTAAAGCATTGGCTGCGTGGCGCCTAAGGCATTTCTTTACGTTGCCTTCCGACCTGCCTCCTCCGATCTTCTCTCCTGGTCCCCTTTCATCTCCTCCCACTTCTAGACTCAGGAGTGACGCTGTGTGGTTAGAACACTTGTTAGCTATGGGCACTCTCTGCCTTTGTGATCTCAGCCAGCCTCAGGCTCTGGAAACTTCTCTACACTCATGAGTCCCAAATTATATCCCCGGCTGAAACTGCGAGTTCCACATGACAGAATTACTCCTATACAGTTTCTCCAAGAATGCCTAATAGGCATAATTATGCTAGCCCCAAATGCTTTCTCCTCAAACCTTGCCATTATGACCCACGGATCTGCTTATAGGCCATTGTGGTCCCCTCTTCCCAGATGACCATAGTGTCAGATCCAAAGAAAATGCCATTTGCCCAAATTCTGTTGGTTCCAGAATTCCTCAAGACCATGTGGAGAGACTCCTCTTACAAATGAGCCATTTCCCTAACCGCTGGCAGAAGGGACAAAGATTAGCATACCGAAGCACATGCTGGCCTCCTCAAGTTTCACAAGCGCCTGTGAACTTTCAGAATCCATGTTCTCCTCAGCTTCTTTCATCCTCTCTCTCCTGCCCTAGAGTTTAGAGAGTTCTCCAGCTCATGCCTGCCCACCCCCAGCTACTCCTTCTTATAACCCCGCTTTTCAGGTCTAGCTCTTGGTCCTCTCTTTGGCTCTCTGGGTCCACTCTCTGTCTTCCTCTCTCTTCCCACTCCACCCCAGGCCCCCGCCTCTCTCTCACAACTCTGCTCTGCTTCTGCCCTGGCCAAGCCCACTCTGCTGGCTATGTCCAGTCCACATGGTTCTCTCTCTGCTCTGGACTCTTCCAGATGCTTCTGGCTGTTCCTTCCCCTTAACCATACGGTGGAGTGGTCATATCAGTTCATTTACACCGAATGTGCCACATTAACAAAAACTGAGTGGCGCACTCTCTGAGTGGCCCACTCCATTCCTCCGGCTGCCTGTGCACACGTCTCCAGTGCACTCAGTCACCTGCCACACATCTAATTTACAAGGGAAACTCACCAGCGCCTGGCACCTACAACCTGCTCACCCACCACTTTCGTCCACCCCTACCTAGCACATTAGCCCATCACTGTCACGCCTCCCGCGTCACTCCTTTCCCCCTGCTCTCCACAAAACAGCGATCTCTTTTCAAGCCTAAGTCAGAGGTGAGGATGCAGCCCAGCAGTAGCGCCCTTGACTGTCTAACATCAACCTCCACCCCTATAAATAATAAAGAAAGATCACAAGCCAATTCTCAATTATTAGCTTGACAAATTTCAGCTACTGCTATTACAGTCTCTGAATAAATATTAAAAAGTCCAAATAAACTAATGATGTGCTGACCAGATTATAATGCTGTTGGGAGCAGGGGCCATTCCACACTAACTTCAAAGCCAGGATCTGATAGGAGACAGGAGGAAATCCCTGGGGGGGGGGGGGGGGGGAAGCAGAACTGGAGCAAGGAGTTATCTACCTCAGTAGAAAAGCAGACCTGGATATAACAAATGCACCTTATATAGCCATCACGAGTTCCAGGCAAAAGGCATGCAGACTATCAGAGTGCCGGAATGTGTGAGGTGTCTAACGTGCTCTTAGCCATTGGCTTGGGAAAATAAAGAATAATGTGAGCAAAATGCTTAAAAATTACTCATTTTCCTTTTTTCCTCTTCCTTTTCCTTTCCTCCTCTGCTGTCTTATCTTGTTGAGCTGTTCATCATCTTTTTGTTGGGTTTTTCTTGAAACAGGATCTCCCCATGTAGCCCAGGCTGGCCTGAAGTTTGCTATTGAGTCTAGGCTGGACCCTCGTCCTGCCTCAGCAGCCCAAGTGCTGCATCAGCACACCCTAGTCTCTCACTCTCTCTCAATCTCTTCCCCACAGTGTTGGGTTAGATCCTTGGATTCCACCATGAAGGGGGTATTATGAAGAATGTAACATTTAAGGCAGGAAAGATAATAATAGTAATAATTACAGTCAGTGCTACACTGCCTCTTACAAGTTAATCTTTGATTCCTGTCCAAGAGAAAATTGCTGTATATTTAATCATTACAAATAACACTGTTTTCTCTTTATTGACGTTGAATATAACTCACCTAACCATTTTTCTATTGTTGAAGAAGGGGTAATCGGCTGTTTCAGACCGTATCCTGCTAGGTAGCCCCTAACCAGTCTTGAATTTGTGATATTTTTCCTGCCTCGGCCTGGCCTCCTGAGTGCTAGCATTACAAGTATGTACCATTTAACTGGGGCTGCTTACAGGTTCAGAGGTTCAATCCATTCTCACCAAGGCAGGAGCATGGCACTATGTGGGCAGGCATGGTGCAGGAGGAGCTGAGAGTTCTACCCCTTCATCTGAAGGCTGCTAGGAGAAGACTAACTCCCAATGGTTAGGAGAAGGGTCTCATTGCCCTCCCCAACAGTGACACACTTCCTCCAACAAGGCCACACCTACTCCAACAAGGCCACAGCTCCTAATAGTGCCACTCCCTGGGCCAAGCATATTCTAACCACCACACCTGGCACACCTTTCCTTTAAAAAGTACCTCTCACTTCACTCCAACACTTTAACTGCACTCAATTCTGGCAAGTGGTTTAAAATGTTATTTCCGACTATACAGAGACTTCCCCATCTGGGGATCCATCCCATATTCAGTCAACAAAGCCAGACACTATTTCAGATGCCAACGAGTACTTGCTGACAGAAGCCTGATATAGTTATCTCCTGAGAGGCTCTGCCAGTGCCTGACAAATACAGGGGTGGATGCTCTCAGCCAACCATTGGACTGAGCACAGGGTCCCCAATGAAGGAGCTAGAGAAAGGACTGAAGGAACTGAAGGGGTTTGCAGCCCCATAGGAGGAACAACAATATGAACCAACCAGTACTCCCATAGCTCCCAGGAACTAAACCACCAACCAAAGAGAACACATGGAGGGACCCATGGCTCCAGCTGCATATATAGCAGAGGATGGCCTAGTTGGTCATAAATGGGAGGAGAGGCCCTTGGTCCTGTGAAGGCTCCATGCCCCATTATAGGGGAATGCCAGGACCAAGAAGCGGAAGTGGGTGGATTGGTGAGCAGGGGGAGGGAGGATGGGATAGGGAGTTTTCAGAAGGGAAACCAGGAAAGGGGATGACATTTGAAATGTAAATAAAGAAAATATCTAATAAAAATAAAATAAAATAAGATAAAATGTTCTTTCCATGCCCTGTAGTTGGTTACTTGTGTAAACTCAAACAAAGAAGACTGTAAGGTGGCCACATCTCTCACAGCAACTCAGTCAGGGCTGAGGGAGGGGTGCACGGCTTGTGCACAGTTTGGCTTTCGCTTTTTTTACAGATCTTTGCACGAGAGCATGATGAGACACCAACAGCAAAAAACACCCCCTAGACTGGAATTACTACTGTTTTAGTGGCCTGTGACCACTTGTAACACTCTAAAACAAACAGATTTAACACAGGGTTTGTGTATTTACAGCCCAGCAAAGTCCTATCATAGATGGCACCAAAATATTTTACAACCATAAACATGAGCAGCAGCCTTCCCAGGCAGGCCTATCTCATTTCATCAGCTTTCTGAAATTACATCTTTCACGAAATCAGCCTCAGGGCACAAATGCAGTAAGATAACATGAATTAAAATGCATAAAACCATCCAGGAGCAGCAAGGCATGTAGACTACTTTTTTTTTTTTTTAAGGGCAGAAATTGAACTAAAAATAGTAATTGCTTTTTGGCCAGCTTAAAAAGGTAGGTCTTACCCAGCGCCTGAAGCTACAGTTCTGCCAGACTTTCTCTGAGGGAGGATAACAATTAGTATGTTATTCACTTGTCTGGTATGCAGCAGCCTTTCAGGTTGTATGCACATGCTCACTTTGCAACAACATGCTCCCCGTGGGCCATTAAGAAGAATCTATGACGTATCAAAGCATGCCGTTACCACTATGCAACAACTGTGCCCTTTCCAGAAGATTCCATGTGATCCCGGAGAACCCCACCAATATCAATACTGAACTTCAAATCTCTATGTCATTCTAGAATCAATTCCTGCAGACCAGGCACAGGATGCCATGACGACAACTATCACTCATAAGTGCGGCTGTCTCCCCACTGACTGATCTCAGTAGGTCTTCATAGCATCCTGTCAAGTAAGGATTAACTAAGAAATTTGTTCAAGAGACTACAAGGTAATACAATGATGGACGTAGGGACTAGAACCCAGACCTCCTGGATACCAGGTCCCCAGGCACTTGATGGGTGGCACTGTGTATCCTAAAGAATCATTACAAACCTAAACAGACACTCAATAGACGGAGAAGCAAAGGATTCGGTTTCAACCCTGAGATAAAGATTCTCCGCACACATCTCTGAGGCATCGTAAGGTCACGATGATATTTTGAATTTTATCTTTCCTTTCAGGCTATTTCAAGTATTTGCATTCAAATAACCACAGAAAGGAAATGAAATCAGATCAAAGATGAGTTTCAGCTAGGAATCTGGCAGTTGAAATGGAGATGTAATGCAAACAATATCACAGGTAACAGAGAGTGGCTCTTCACCTTCAGGATATTAGAATGCGACACCTGTCAAAGTGGTAGGATTTCAAGTGGCTGCTTCACATCACCATTTTATGCTCTCTAATGTATTGTTGTGCTTTATACAAAAGCCAGCGTTAGTCTTATAATATGGAAAACAAGTGCCTTTTGAGAAAAAACAACTCTAACAACACAGTTATACCACCAGGTTCCTATCACCTAAAACACTGCTGACGTAAGCTCAGCTCCTGTCCAGTGGAAGCCAAATGCACACAAGCTGCAACTTTACTCAAAGACTCTGTGCTATGAAGTTAGATTGTATGCCCCATGTTTCCTTGAACAAGTCGTTCAGGTCCTCAGAGACTGTAATATGGTAATATTTAACATGGCCACTATATCGGTCACTTAGAAAAAAAAAGGCTTTTATATGGAGCTTACGTTTCCAGAGGGTTAAAAGTTCATCACCATCACGGCAGGAGCATGGCACAGGGACAGAAGCTGAGCGCTCACATCCTGATCCATACACAGGAAGCAGAAAGCACACTGGGAAGTAAACCATAAAACCTATCTCCAGTGACACATCTTCTCTAACCCTTAAGGCCGCACCTCTTAATCCTTCCCAAACAGTTCCAGTGACTGAGGACCCGGTACTCAAACATACAAGCCTGTGGGGGCCATTCTCATCCATCCATCAAGTGAGAAACACACTGACTTATATATACATGCACACACACCATACACTGCATGCCATCATCAAGAGTTATTAGTAACAATCACAATTTTAAAATCTAAACTGAAAAGAGGCTTAGCTCATGTTCTCATTCTCTTTTGAGACATGAAGTTTTGTCTGTTTGCATATTGACTTCTTTTGTAATCTGAAGTATACCACAGGGGAAAAAAATGATGCGTATATATGTAGATACATATACATGTTCACAAAAGCACACACACCTAACGTCATCTCCAAGTCGTTAAAAAAACATTACTCTTTAATTCTTTCATACATATATTTATACAAAAATGTTTGGACTATGCATTAAAGATAGTTATAAGTTAGGGTCCCACTTAATTCACATTGAGTGCCTATAAATTGTGACTGGTGTTTCTAGTGTTGTTCCTCTACATTGCTGGGGGGCATTTGGAAGCTAGCTGAGAGAAAAGGAAACCAGGGGGAAAGACCCAACTACAGTCATCTGCATGCAGTCCTTGCCATCACCAAGTGAAGGGAAAACAGAAACCTCTGTGTGAAAAACAACAACAAAAAAAGAGAAAACAGACTGTAGAGCAATGGCTCTCAGCCTCCCTAATACTATAAACCTTTATGACAGTTCCTCATGTTGTGGTGACTCCCAACCATAAAATATCATCGCTACTTCATAACTGTAACTTTGCTACTGTTATGATTTTTAATGTAAATATCTGTGTTTCCCAATGGCCGTAGGTGATCCCTGTGAAAAGGTCATTTGACCC
Source organism: Mus musculus (assembly GCF_000001635.26). NCBI lineage: Eukaryota > Metazoa > Chordata > Mammalia > Rodentia > Muridae > Mus > Mus musculus. The sequence goes on from NC_000071.6 coordinate 66,588,718, forward strand.
CCAGAGGCTGAGAACCACTACTCCAGAGTCACTTCAAAGACTGGCTATTGCTGTCCCAACCTATCTGAAGCAGGTGCAGTCAACAGCTCCTAAAGAGCACAGGGCCTCCAGTGTTGGTCCCTGCTTATAGACTTGGTTGTCTGTGTCACTCCCCACCAAATGTTTGTGATGTTACACCCACTCTCACCCCCACCCCGAACATAATGATAATGGGGGATATAGATGCTAGCTAGAAGATGACTAAATTCTAAGAATTGGGCCCCCACAGAGAGAACCAGTGTCCTTGCACAAACGCTTCTGGAGCATTCCTGTCCTGTTCTTCATGTGAGAATATAATAAGACAGTCACTGATGAGTCAAAGACAGTCACACATGAGCCATAAAGCGGGACTCTAATCTGCCAGTGTTCTGATCCTAGATGTCTCAGCCTACAGAGCCATGAGAATTAACTCACCTGTCTGGCATTTTAGATACAACAGCATGAACAGGCTAAGAGCGATCTGGTAAGGATGACACTAACCGCATACACTAACCGCAGAGGGGACCGGCAGTCCACCAACGTGCGCAGCTGGCAGAGGTATAAACTGGGACAGACTACCTTGGACGACTTTATTAAAGCAAACAACCCGCCGTGTCTTCCAACTCAGCAGTCCTACTGCTAAGAATACATCTAGCAGACATGCGTGTTAGACTCTCCAAACAAATGACTCCCAACAGCCAAAACTAGGAAACTAAATGTCAACCACAATGTGGAGAAGTTTGAAATAGACTCACATAATGGAGTCTCACAAACTGTGGAAAGGAAGAAACTATTAACTCCGCAACCACATGGATGACTAAGCAGAAGATACAAAGAATACGTGTGGTGTGATTCCATTTAGATGGAGTTAATGATTGAGATGATGGAGTGTCCGCTCTGGGAAGGACAAGTTGGAAGCCCCATCACACTCACCTGGGTAATGGCGCACAGAGGCGCACACGTAAGGAGAGAAAGCATCAAGCCATCCATTCAAGGTTAGTGTGCTTGATCTTACTTTTACAAGTTCAGAGAGTCAGGTATGGTGACCCACAGTCATCCCAGCACTCGGGAAGACCACGGTGAGTCAGAGGCCAAGCCAGGCTACAGAGCAAGATCGTGGCTCAAAACAACAAAGCCACATGGTGGATTTCTACTGCTGTGATAAACATCATGACCAAAAGCAACTTGGAGAAGATATGGGTTGTTTCATCTTACAACTCCCAGGTCATACACATCACACGGGGAGGTCAGGACAGGATACTCAAGGCAGGAACTGAAGCAAAAGCCAAGAAGAAATGCTGTTTACTGGCTCGATACTCTTGGCTTGCTCAGCCTGCTTTCTTAATGCCCACAGAACCAAAAGGAAGAAAAATAACATTCCCCTTTCCTTATAGCAATATACTAACAGAAATGCCTCTCCCAGAGCAATTCTCTGACCACTGCTATGTGACACAAACACAATCTCACCTTCCTTCAGAAATATCAGAGAGAGAGAGAGAGAGAGAGAGAGAGAGAGAGAGCTGAGCACAATCTAGTTGCAGGCTTGCACTCCCAACCACTCAGAAAGTTGAGGCAGGAGGATCACATGTTCAGTGACTGCTGAGCTACCTAGGAGATATGAGGCCAGGCTGAGTAACTTAAGAAAACCATCTCAAAATAAGTATGAAATGAAGATACTTGGTGATAGAACACCTGACTGTCACACATAAGACCCCAAGTTAAATCCTTGATATAACCAGAAAGAAACAGAAAGAGATAAGAGAGGAGTTAGACTGGAACAACCCTCGGGCAGCGTGTGGGCTGGCTTCCTTGACCCTTCCTTCCTGCCCGCCTCACAGGTCTTCCTTTCTGTAAAAGGCTGAGCAGGTGGAGCCCATATAACACAGCATCTTCTCTGGATCCATTATCTGTCCCTAGAGAGTGCTCATCAGGGACCCGATGGAGTCATGTCACACCCGAGAGGTCACAGGCATTGGGCAAAGCAGCAGCCTTGCCTAGCTCAGGACTCGGGATGCTTGGGGCTGATGAGATCTGCCACTCAGACCAGACTAGACAACCAGGGTCAAGAGACCAAAAAGCCAGCTTACAACTGGGCTTTCCTCCCTTGTCCACTTTGCCCAACAAACTCTTTCTACCCCTTCATCAGGTGAAAGGGAAAGAGAGAAAGGGGAAAGAAAAAAGGCAGAGGTACGAAACTAAAGACAAAGCACCAGCATCTTCTATGGTCAATTAATTCTGACAAGGAAGCCAAGAGGGACTAGGGAAAATGTGTCAGAAGCCATGCTGGGATTTCTTCAGGCCAGAGAATGACTCTGGACCCTTATCTGAGAGTAGACAGAAAAATTAACTCAAAATAGATAAGAGATCTAAATGTTAAGCCTGAAACCAAAAAAAAAAAAAAAAAAAAAAAAATCCTAGAAGAAACCACAGAGAAATGTCTAGACATCAGCACTGGGTGACATTTTTGTGTCTCTCGCATCAAAAGCTCAGGCTACAAAAGCCAGAATAAATGCCTGGTGTGTCACACTAAATATCTTCTGCCCTGCAAACGGAACAGAACAAAACAGCAACTTGGTGAATGGGAAAGAGATTGTCACAATCCAATTATCTGATAAGGTGTTAAAACCCCAAATTTCATAAAGAAACCCAATGCAAGAGAAACAAATAATTTCACTAACAAATAGGCAAGCAATCCAAATAGACAGCTCTCCAAAGACAGAAGATGCCCAGCAGGTGCATGGAAAGATGTTTCACTCAGATTCTTGCAGAGATGCGTGTGTGCATCCCTCTCTCCTAGGTGGGCTGTTCTCCTCAAGCCAGAAGATAACAAATGTCCATGAGGGCGGGGGAGGGGAACTCCTGTACTGCTGGGAATGTGGATTGTTGCAACCTTCATGAGAAAACAGTCTGGAAGTCCTAGAGAAATGTTACATAGTGGTTAAACACCCCTCCTTTGGATATCTGTGTGCTTCCAAGTGTCTCTCAGAGTATCTGCACATATGCACATACTCCAAAATGACAAACAGTTTTGATCCCAAGAATTTCAGTACGGGGCACCTGAACCATAGAATCTCCAAATCAAGGTTGGGCTAGGTGATTCACATTTGTAAACCTATCGATCATGTGTGAGGTAGAGGCAGGAGGACCACTGTAAGTTTGAAGCTAGTTTGGTTTTACATAGTGAGTTTGAAGCCATCCTAGGTTATATGGTGAGATCCTGACTTAAAAAAAGAGAGAAGGTGGGAGGGGATGGGGGAGGATGGGGTTGAAGGCCTTCCAAATGATCCACAAGGAAATAAAATTCCCACTTCATAAAGACATCTGCATTCCAGTAATCACCACACCATCACTGTCAATAACCAAACAATGGAATAATCTAGGCCTACTGATAAAGAAACTGCATATAAATTCAGCCTTTAAAAATGAGATGCTATACCACTTGCCACAGTGCAGATAAAAACCCGAAAGAAATGTTACTAAATGAAGTAACAAAGACAATTATTACACGATAGCTTTATACATGGATATAGATATGGATATATATCATATACACAATACATATATACACAGATACAAAGTAAGGAGCAAGAAGAAGAAATGGGGACATGTCAGTTAGGGGTTGGTTAGAAAGGAGCAGATATATAGACCCAACAAGTCTAAAGATTAATGCATGGAAGACACTGTAGTACTGTCCTTGGGATTCCTGACAAGAGATTTTTTTTTTTTAGGCTGGTCTTGGCACAAAAACAAAATTCAAAACTGGGTAACTCTGTGATATGATGGAATTAACCTGCTTCACTATAGCAACCACTTCATTATTTATGTCTCCCATAACATCATCTTATATACCTTAAATATAAGCCATATGAGGTTTTTTTGGGGTTTTGGTTTTTTTTTTTTTTTTTTTTTTTTTTTTTTTTTTGGTGAATAGTTCTTACCAAGTTGGGCCACTGGCCAAGTGGGGTGGTCAGCTGAGGAGCCTTAGATAGAGAGATAAATGTCCTGTCAATCACTACACCCTACCCATCCCAAGCACTTCTGATCCCAAGAACCACAGGAGCATGCAAGAGGCTGCAGATATCGTGCTAGCCTGCATTCTTGTACAGCTCTAGATGGCAGATGCTCAGAGTGATGGGTACGCCACCACCAGACCAGATGACCAAGGGTGGGGAGGCTGGGAGCCCTGCATCTCCCTCTACAAGGCCCTAAGAGAGCATCCTGCACTAAGCATCTACAGAGCTGGGCATCAGAAACAACAAATCAGATGAAGTCAGTTCCCCTGCTTCGTTTTAACTCCTTCATTCTATCATCTGCAGTTAAGGACCTGTTTGCAGAACCTAAGCTGAGAGTATCTAGTCAAAAAATACTTCGTGGGCTGAACAGGTGGCACACACCTTTAATCCCAGCACTTAGGAGGCAGAAGCAGGAGGATCTCTGTGAGCTATAAGCCAATTTGGCCTGCACAGTGAGTTCTAGGCCAACCAAGGCTATATAGTGAGACTCTGTCTCAAATAAACAAACAAATGGATGTATGGATGATGGATGTATGGATGATGGATGGATGGATGGATGGATGTACGGATGATGGATGTATGGATGATGGATGTATGGATGATGGATGTATGGATGGATGGATGTATGGATGATGGATGTATGGATGATGGATGTATGGATGGTGGATGAAAGAACAGATAAACAGATGAATGGTAACACCCAAGCCCACACCACCTGATTCAGGGATGGGCCTGTAAGGTGCAGAAATTGCTGGTTGCGACACGATTAACCCCTGATTTTCCAAAAAAAAAAAAAAAAAAAAAAGCACCAAATCTCCAGAGGTGGGCTTGGCAGTGACCCTGTTCTCAGTGAACACTGACTGGTAAGACACTGGATTTGAAATTCTAAAAAGCAGAAACAGTCATTATGATTAAAATGTGTAAGGTCTGCTACCACCTCCCACCTAGCTGAACTCTTGCTCTCCAGCTGGAGGCACTGCTGTCTTGAGCTTTTCCAGTGTGAGGCCTACCTGCTGGACACAGAGCACTACAGGAAAGCCATTAAGGTGATGTGACCCAGCCCCAACCCTGGCCCCACCCCTGCTAACTGATCCAACACAACATGAACTAGTAGCACCGCAATCTCCCACTGCCATGGACCAGGGTACAACAGCCACCACCACGATGTGCCCCACTGTCACTGACTGGGGCTGTGAACCAAAGCAAACTTCTCCCGGAAGCTGCTTCAGTAGGTAATGCTGGATGACTGCTAAGTGTACCTTCCATATTCCCATCCAAACACCACAATATGTGTATTTAAATGATCATTCTTCATTGGAAAAGACAACAAAGATCCCCAAAAAAGAGCAAGTGGAATTGATCCATAGTCCATGACAGACTTTTTCTGGCACTTTCTTTTTATACTCATTTATTTATTATGGGGGGAGCAGTATATGTCCCACAGTACTCCTGTGGTCATCAGAGGACAACTTGGAGTCATTGACAGAGGTCCTTTAGTCTTCTCAGCAAGTGCCTTTATGGGCTAAGCCATCCTGCTCACCCCTCAGGCACTTTTTATGTCATCCTCTTGAAGCCTTTCAGCCACCAAAGAGGGCCCCAGTCCATAAGTGAAGCTAACTGGGGCATGAGACAGCTGGGTGGCAAGTCTGGGATCACTATAAGTGACAGAGCCAGGCTCTGAAGCCAGGCCTGCAGGGCGACATAGCCTCAGTTCTTCCCTTAAGCCACAGTCCTCCACTGGGATTCCTGCAACTGCCACGTGGAAACCTGAGCTCCCCGGGGCTGCTTTCATCAGCGAGCTTAACAGGCTCCTTGTGGAGGCTGCAGTTGTCTGCATCTGCCCTGCTTCTGAAGGTCTCCTAGGGCCCAGCTGGATTCGGAACCGCTGTCGCTGCTACTACTACTGAGGCAACTGTCTGCAAGAACAGGGTGTTGGCAGGGTGGGAGAGTCGGAACAGGGAGAAGGGCACAGAGAGCAAGCACACGCACACATGCGAGATGAGGTAAAGTTGCGCTTGTGATATGAACAGGGATGAAACATACCAGTGGGCACGGAACATAGTGGGGGTTAGGAGAATCCGGACATCCGCACGCAGCATGGCTGGCCTTGCCAGGGCCGCCCGCAAAAGACTACCTTTTAGAGACTCTTGGATCACATCTTCTTCCTTGGATGGTGTTCACACTCCAAACTCTAGAGCCCCGGCCCAGCACTCACCTGGAAGCCTCGGCCTCACAAGTCCAACCGCCTCGCCCAAATCTCCACCAGGACCCGAGACATCTTTTCCGCTCCCTCTGCATTCAGAGTAGCCGCCCCGCCCACTGCCAGTCACGGGGCTAAGCTCTGACTCCTCCTTCACTCTTTACACCATACTCCACCACACCCAACCCATGCAGAAACCTGTGGACTCCACACGGAACAAGTCCTCAACCTGCGGCCCTTTCTCACCAGGTCCACCGCTACCGACCACCCTTGCTCTTATCCAAGTCTGCAGCATCGGTGAACCCAGGGAACCACAGGGGCCCTGTTGGTCCACTGCTCCAGTTCTCTTCTCCCCAGAGGAGCCAGATGACCCCTGTGAAGTGCAGGATGGTTACCTACGCTGAACCCGCAGTGGCCTCGCATCCTCCCTGGTATCAAAGTCAAGGCTTTCTCAAGGGCCTTAACAGTCTTGAATCCCAGCACTTGGAAGGCAGAGGCAGGCGGATTTCTGAGTTCGAGGCCAGCCTGGTTTACAAAGTGAGTTCCAGGACAGCCAAGGCTACACAGAGAAACTCTGTCTCAAAAAACCAAAAAAAAGCCAAAAAAAAAAAAAAAAAAAAAAAGCCAAAAAAAAAAAAAAAACCTCCTTTCTGATGTCTCAACTTCTCTTCAGCCCTTTGCTGGGACTACCCGGCCCCAGGGTGCTGTCCTCGCCTCCTGCAAATGTTTGCTGAAGCATCACATTTAGCTAACCAAGTGTAGTGTGCACTTGGAAGGGATCATGATGAATCCAAGGCCAGCCTGGGCTACAAAAAAACAAACAAACAAAAACAAACACAAAAACTAAGGCAAGCCTATGATTGTGTTGCTTCTGCTGTGTCTGAGGTCTTTTTACCTCAGCACCTCCCCCAAAGCTTCCCTGCTCTTCAGCTCTCTACCTGGCCCCAGGGTAGCCTCCTCTCCTCAAACTCTATGCCCACTGCTGCCTGATGTTGAGAAATTTTCAACTGTGTTTTATGTTTTGAGGGAGGGATCCCAAGTCTGAGGAGACCTCAAGGCAACCACAACTGTTATCAATTATTTGCTCCAAATGTTGTAATTCCCAGCGATGTTAACATTTGATTTCTTTTTGGTCTGAGTCATGTCATAGGGACACATTTTCCCTTTTAGGATTAAAACACACATATACAACTGGACATGACCATCCCCTTCAAAAATAAAACTAACGTGAGATGGGGCTGTGGCTGGGGCCATGAGCTTGCCTTGAGGTCACTGTGGCAGGCCAGCTCTCAAGGCCTTCCTTCTTCACCTTTCACCTCTGGCCGAAGGCTGGTGAGCCCCACCCCAACCCTGTGGCTGAGTGACTGTAGTGTGGTAATTACTTTGGTTCTGAACACAGAAGGTCTGTCACCGGATAATCAGGAGACAATTGACAACAAACCAAAACCATCTTTAAATTGATTGCTTTTAAAATGCAGGTGGTTCACCAGATTTACAAACAAAATCATGTTGGCTCAACACGTTGGTTTATTTTTTTTATTTTGCCTAGTCAGCAATCTGTAAACACCCTTGTGCCAATGTCTGACCTGCTTTAATACTCTCTCCTGGGCTTAAACACTATGCATTGCAGACTTTCTCTGCTTCCTAAGACATTCTGACGGTGGAGGAGAGTATTGGGCCTGAGGGTGCAGCATGCATCCAAGCCCAAGGAAGCCACTGAATTCTGCTGGGAGTGTGAACTGTGTGGTATTCCAACCCCAGTCTTCTCAAAACAGCTAGAGCCCTAAAGGTAGTATTTTTTTGAGCCAGTATTTTACTGTGACCAAGCACTGATCTAAGTATTTCATCACATTCTCACCCTGGCCCGCCAAGCCTTTTATTTCTATTTAAAATGTGACAATATATAGGCCTGAGAAGCCCAGAGGCAGCAGGGTTTGAATCCCTCATTCCCTGTATTGCGGTCGCTGTTGTTTTCCACTTGCAAAAGCAGATCCTTCTCCTCCTAATAATGCTACAGCCTTCCTTTGCTGCCTACCTGGAAAACTCCTACTCGACCTTCAAATCCCAACTTGAGGATCCTTTCCTGACACAGCACAGGACTCCACTTTCTACTTTAATGTTTTTCGTTCAAGTGCTATTTCACTAAGAGGCAAATAAACAAACCCCCATCCACTTGACCCCGAGCTCGGGGTAAGAAGGAGTCATGTCTGAATCACACCTCAATTCCCCACATATCAAAACATGAAAGTCACTAATCTGAGACCTGCATCCCTTTGGAATATAAGGACAGCCACGAAGGGTTCAGTATTCAAGGGACTGTACCTTAATTTAGTTAGTCGGCACAGTAACCCCACGGAAGAAGGTCCCGACACTGTCGCCATCTTGAAAATGTGTGGGCAGCTGAAAATCCTACCATCAGTCAATTGAGGTCAGCACTGATAGCTGAATTCAGAACCCAACAGACATGCTCAGCTCTGTGACCCAGCAGAAGGAATGGAGGGAATTCTAAGGCCAAGATGCCTCGGGACACACTCTTGCCCTTTCAAAAGATAAGTGCTTAAAGGCCCTAAGAGGGTGGCTCACCATTCCAGGGCAAAAGGTGCCCACAGGGAAGCCCTTCCTTAATGGAAGCTCCTCCCCTGCTCTCACCAGGGCCCCGCCTCCAGGAGCAGAAGCTCCTCCCCTGCTCTCACCAGGGACCCCCGCCCCCCTCAAGCTTGCCTCCAGGTTTTGGTTTGTTTTGTTTTGTTGAGCGTGACCCCACACTCTGCCTCCACCTCCACACAGCCACCCATCTTGCAGCGTCTATGTCTCCACTTCCTCCTCTAATATAGTGGCTGGTCATGACAACTTCAGGGCTCAGACCAGTCCAGTATGGCCCACTTTACCTGTTTTACATCTACAAAGTGCTTTTTCCAGATGAGGTCAAGTTCAGAGACTGCAAAGACCAGAACAGATTTCCAGGAATTTTCTTGGGAGAAATACAGTTCGACACATCTAAACCGCCCTATAAAAATGTGCCCAGGCACGCAGAGAACTGGCTGTTTCTCTGGTCAGTTAACCTCTTGATGCTAAGATCTGCCGGTCCTCACATCTCCCCCAAAAGTCTGAGATTCCGGGGTCTCACTACAAACAAAGTAATAAGACACCAAAATATGACATGCTTTAAGTACATAATAAATTCTCTTTACTGTGAGACCTCAAATATAATAAAGCCGACTGATACACTAAAATTATCCGAGGTTGGCACCTGTAGCCTGCTTCCTCTCACAGTGCTCACTCACCACACACCACTCTTAGTCTCAAAAAACAGGGTGCCACTTTCAAATTCTGATCAATAACTGATAGTCAACAATATTCTATAATGGCAGCATATAATCACTGAGACTTAATGTGTATTTTGTGGGGGGTGGGGGAGGGTTGGACACACGTGCACATGTGTATGCCTGCATACAGAAACCAGAGGTAATACCAGGTATGATGGTTTGCATATGCTCGACCCAGAGAGTGGCACTAATGGAAGGTGTGGCCCTGTTGGAGTAGGTGTGTCACTGTGGGTTTGGGCTATAAGACTCTCCACCTAACAACCTGGAAGTCAGTATTCTGTAGCAGCCTTCAGATGAAGATGTAGAACTCTGAATCCCTCCTGCGCCATGCCTGCCTGAATGCCGCCATGTTCCCACCTTGATAATAATGGACTGAACCTCTGAACCTGTAAGCCAGCCCCAATTAAATGTTATCCTTATAAGAGTTGCCTTGGTCATGATGTCTGTTCACAGCAGTAAAACCCTAACTAAGACACCAGGTATATCTCACAATCACTTTTCACCCTGTTTTTAAAGAAATATTACAGACACATAGAAAAGTATTTAAGTTTTTATATATACATACATACTCACATATATGTGTATGTGCATGTGTATGCTTGTATGTCTGTGTGTGCATATATATATATGTATATGTATATGTGTGTGTGTGTGTGTGTATATATATATTTTTTTTCTGAGACAAGGTCTCATTATGCTGTTGAGGTGAGGTTTGGTCTGTTGCTGTGTATTGTAATGCTGAGTGCAGGCCCCCAAGACCTGGCTGCCCTAGAGATGAAAGAGTCCTCCACAGGTAGACCCAAGTATGACCTTATGACCTTGCCCCCAAGTTAATTCTGATTGGTCAATAAAGATGCTGACAGCCGATAACTGGGCAGAAGAGACATAGGTGGAGTTTAGGGTTCCCATGCCTGCGATCAGAGGACACCACGAGCGGGCAAGAGAGAAGAAGGTGCAGAGAGGAGAAAGCACTGGGGTAAGAATCCTAAAATAATGGCCATGTGGGTTGGCTAATTGGTGTTAAGAACAGGCCAGACAAAACATGGCAAATTGTCTAATGAGATTATTAGCTGGGAAATAGACATAATAGCATAGCAGATAGGTATCTGCCCATCTGCCCAGCTCTTGTGCTGATTAAGGCTTATTATAAATATGAAGGTTTTGTGTGTGTGTGTGTGTGTGTGTTTTATCAAGGAACTAAATGGTCAAAAGGAGGGGTAGAAATCCTGGTTTGAGATTAAGTATTATTGCAACACTCTGCAGCCCAGGAAACCCTTAATTTGCAGAAGAATTAGGAGGTATGGCCTTGTTAGGTGTGTCAATGTGTGTGTGGGGGGGGGGGTGAGGTTTGAAAGACTCACCCCATTCCCAGGGTGCTTGCTCTCTGCCTCCTGTCTGAGGTGTGAGTCTCAGCTGTCACACCTTCACTTCACCATCATGGGCTCTAACTCTCTAAAACTGTAAGCCCAGTTTAACACTTTCTTTTATAAGTTGCTGGTTCATAAGTGTCTCAGCGCAGTAATAGAGAACAAACCAAGACAACCTTCATTGAGCCACAAGTACACACAGTGTCTCACCTCACCTGACTCCAACCTTTAAATTCTTCCTTTTGTTCTGGCCATTGAGATGTCGTCTTTGTATGTACTACAGCCAGAGAAAAAGATCTCAGGATTTTCCCTCCCGTTTTCATCTTCCTCCTTCATGGTGTGTGGCCAGCTGATGCTATCAGTAAAGAAGTACAGACTATAGAGAGGAAGCAGATCGTTCTGCCCCGCCCCATGTCTTAGAGCTTGCTCATCCAATGAGAGGATGGCTGGGCGTGGAGCACTCCAGTAAAGCCAGCACTGGAGAGGTTGATTGCTCGTCACTCAATTAATCTGCCTGTGATGATCCCAACTCTGTGGTCACTGATGATAAACTTTATCAAGGTGTTCGCACTTCCTCATAAGAGGTAACAACCCTGGAGTGCCACTCATGGCATTTCGGCACTGTAGATGCCGGGGAAAGCATCAGGTCTGATAGCCGCTATCAGCACGGAAAACGGAAAATAACAACTTTAGAATTGACATCCTGATAAGCATCAGCCTTCAAAGGGGGGGGGGGGGGAGTACTTAAGTATTTAAATAAATAGGTGTGACTCAAATTTGTCTTAATGGGAAGTCAGTGTCGCGCCTGGACATTTGCTGGACATCCGCTGTACTGTGAACTGTGAGAAATATCTTCACCATGAACTTGGTGGTCTGGTGCTCTCTGGACACCAGAAAAACAAAATATTTCTACAACAGGCTTTGGCCACTTAAGCAGATTTGAGGGAAATAATTATTAACCAACCCGCTACTCAGGGACTGTCTTTGAAAAGACCCAGTAAGCTGACCTCATAGAGAACTAGGAGGAAAAAACCCCAGTCAAACAGCACCTGGACGACAGGAACTGCCAAACTCACAGGAAGGAGCAGACGCCCCAAAAGCCAGACGAGCCACCGGTGAAGCAGATATCACAGGGTCTGAACATGTCCTAACATCACATTCTCACCCAAGCCCCAACTTCCATTCTTGTGTTCCCCGAATCATCTTGGCTCAAAAGCAAATGAAAGTACTCACAGGTGTTTCTAAAGGACAACCCAAATTGGTTTTGGAAGAAACAATATGACCTCCATTTTAAACAAACAAACAAATAACTGAAGTAACAGCTTTCCTTGGGAGAAAACATAGAATAGTTTAACAAGTAAATTCTTATTGCCACTCCACAGGAAATGCAATTTTCAGACCATGTTAAATTTATAGAACACTCCGCCTCTGCGGCTGCCAGCTAATCTCCCCTGGTAGCCAGGGCTCATCCTCTGTCATTATGCTGAGCACATCCTCGGGACACAATGTTCTGTGATTACAGAAATCCTTGATTTGTTTCTAGAGAAAACACCAAAACTACATTTTTTTTAAAAGTATATATTACCTTTCATAGACTGGAGAAATCTTCTTTGTTTCAAAACCCAAGTAGGGGCTCAGGGATAAAGTCCTTGCTGCTTACAAGCATGAAGAGCAGCGTTCACATCCCCAACACTCTTGCAAACAGCGCAGAGAGGCCTGGCTTGCCAAACTGGCTGAATCAGCAAGCTCTGGGTTCAACCACGAGGCCCTGCCTCAGTAGAGATCCAGGAAGACATCCGACGTTAAACTCTGGGCTCCACACACAGGCGTACCCACAGACATGAAAATGTGCATACACAGACACACATGCAAAATAAGCCAACAGGTAAATAATCTTAAATTTGAAAAATTAAGCCAGCAGAATGATTCAGATGGTGAAAGAGTTTACCACCAAGCCAGAGAGCCTGAAGTCCAAGACCCAGGACTCACATGATAGAGAAAACTGAGTCACAGGTTGTCTTCCTTCCTACCTACACACATAGACACACACAAAATAAATAAGTAAATATATATATATATATACTTTTAAATTAAAGAACAAGCAGCTCACGTTGCTAAAGAGGCTGAGGCAGAAATATTGCCATGAGCTTAGGGCCAGCCTGTGCTACACAGAGAATTGTAAGGCAGCCTGGGCAACAATGTGCAAAAGACTGGTGCGGGCATCATGCTGACCAAGTGTGACCCAAGATCAAACCCTAACCCACAAATCCTCCCAGCCTACCAAACTATGATCCATGGTACCACACTGACAGTCAATCATGGGGGAATAACAAACCCAATTAAAAAATAAAAAAATTAAAAAACCGAACCGGGTAACTGAATACAAAGTATAGTACAAACCTCTTTCTATGAGCCTTTTTAAAAAGATCTATCTTGGCCGGAGAAATGGTTCAAGATTAAGCACTGGCTGCTTGCCCAGAGAACTCAGGTTTGATTCCCAACACCCATCAGGCAGCTCACAACCATCTGTAACTCCAGCTGCGGGGAATCTGGTGCCCTCTCTGGTCACCATGGATAGGCTCAACACAAAAGCACTCCACAGACAAGGCATGCACACCCATACACACAAAACAGTAATAAATCATAAATAAGCCTTTAAAGAGAAAGAAAAAAACTTCCTTTTTTTTCCTAAATAAGGACCATCACTGGTAACCCAGTTACAAAAACGCACCCGATGACCATCTGAACAAGAAAAGAAAAACTCAAAAGAGAAGCTGAGTATGCTGGCCATGCTGATGGCTACTGCAGAGCACACATTTCACAGGCCCACCGCAGCCCCGCCCACCAGCCCCGCCCACCAGCTCCGCCTCCTGCCGGTATCTCATGGGTGGAGAAACTGCAGCTCTAGCTGCTCCTTCAAACCCAGATCATCTGCATCTAAAGCCCGGTCTGGATGAGTTTGAGTTTCCCCACAGAAGAAAGCTTTCTGACAGGACAGGAACTTGGTGTCCAGGTCAAGTGACAAGTGAGTACCATCCGTCCCCTCCCCAGCCCTTAGAGCTCCAGGCTGAGGTGCAGGCCACCCTGAGGTTTGGACATGCTCAAAGGAGCTTTGGTCCTGGGCAAGTTAACTCCTCCCCCAAATTTTAATTGCTTCACCCACTTTTAAGTGTATAGTTAGATGAATTATGCACATACACACTGCTGGGCCATTGTCACCAGCATCCATCCTCCGGACGTCTCTTCCAGATGAAACCTTGGTCCCACGGAACATCAGCTAGCAACCACACTCTAGCAACCACAGGTCTAGCTTCTGCCTCTGTGACCCGACTATCCCAGGTTAGTAAAACCGTAGGCCCTTTGTGTTTGGTTCATTTCAACTAGTCTGAGAGCCAGTCCCGGGAACATACCTTTCAGATGAAACACATAATAGTCATTTTACCCCCTTTCTCATTGCCAGAGCTCGGAAAGGAAGAAAGAGACAGAGGGGGAAACAAAGTCATCCACTATCCTTCCCAGAGACAGAGCCTATTTCTGAGTCTATCCTATCCCTCTCCTGCGGCTGGCTTTATGCAAACAAACTGTTAACAGTTACATCACCTTGAAACATTCACAGGGGACGTCCCATCCCATTCTTTAACATAAGCATCTATCAAGATGGCATAAGGCCAGGCATTTTGAAATTAATCCCAAGGTCAACATGAGGGAAAAATCAAGGTGCTGTAATGAAAGCCTGCACCCACCCAGTCTCCTATTACACCAGTGAAGGCTGCCTTAAGTTTCGCTCTGATAGCAGGAAACCGTTCTTGGCACGGCATTGTGGTATTGTCCAATAGCCAGCGCTGCAGAAAGAAGTCAATACATTCACAAACGTTCATCCAGGAACAAATGTTAAGCAAAACTTTATATAAACTCTGAATGCAGCCACCCAGCCCCACCCCCCACCCCCTTATCTCTCTCAAAGGGAAACAGCGTGGTCCTGTAGCTGTGAAAATCCTGCTTTCTTACAGGAATAAAAATAATAATGCCACAAATCAATGCGCTCTGGGTCTTTTTACTGTTCTTGTTGTTTTAATTGTTTCTTTCTTGCAATTCTCCCGTGGACCAAGGGAGGAAAAAAAAAAAAAAACAACAACAATGAAATTCCACTCCTTATTAAAAAAACAGCAGGACCTAGGCCTGGTAAAGTGAGGTGATTTACATGGAAGTAAAACCAGACGCAGCAGGAGATGACTTGGATCCACGAGACAGTGATACGCTAGTGGGTGGAATGCAGGACTTCCTGTATTTATTTTGGTAGAATTAACCTCCAGTTCTGGGAGTCATTTTTAGAAACTGACGCTGACCCCACGGCCATGACCTGCACAGTGGCAGTTCCGTCTCCCTCACACCATTGCTCACAGGTTTTTCTGCCCAAATCGGTATAATACACTCACTATGAAGGCAACAGGATTTTCCTCAGAGCTTTGCAACATGGAGACCCTGTCCCCGGTAACAGTCTACAGGACCATCATCCCTGAGAGTCCCTGTCTCTTCAGGAGCACAAAACTAGGGACCCAAGAGTACAACCCACCCAAATCTAAAGCCCTGAACTAAAGGAACCTCCCTGCCCTGCTCCTCCCAGCCCTGCTCCTCCCAGCAGTGCTCCTCTAAGAGGTGCTCCTCCCAGACCTGCTCCTCCCAGCCCTGCTCCTCCCTGCCCTGCTCCTCCCAGCAGTGCTCCTCTAAGAGGTGCTCCTCCCTGCCCTGCTCCTCCCAGCCCTGCTCCTCCCTGCCCTGCTCCTCCCAGCAGTGCTCCTCTAAGAGGTGCTCCTCCCAGACCTGCTCCTCCCAGACCTGCTCCTCTCAGACCTGCTCCTCCCAGCAGTGCTCCTCTAAGATGTGCTCCTCCCAGCCCTGCTCCTCCCAGTCCTGCTCCTCCCAGCAGTGCTCCTCTAAACAATGCTCCTCCCAGCCCTGCTCCTCCCCACCCCCCCACCACGTGCTCCTTCCTCCCAGCTCCTCCCTGCTCCTCCCTCCCTGCCCTGCTTAGATGTGTCTCTGGTTGTTCCCTCAAGCTCTGGCTCCTTTCCTTCTTTTCTAAGTAAATTCCCATTTCATCTTTCCGGAAACTACTCTAAGCAGAAGAGAATGCAGCACGGATCGGGGCCTCTTCACTCACCTGATAACTGAGTGAAATGTTCATTTATTCTTACCATGTCTCCCAGGCTGTCCTGGGCTCTTGATTCTCCCCCCCCCCCGCCCCCGCCCCCACGTGCTGGGATTACTTACAGGTATCAGGCTCTCTCTTAACTACCACACCTTAACATACGTTCTTTCTTTCTAAGACTCACCCCAGGATCCTCAAAAATAAACATTTTTAGCAAGCTCACCCCTACCTGACCCCTTCTGTGCTTGCTATAGCAAAGAACTGTAAGGAATCAGAAAATAAACCTCTTCAAAATGGCTGCCTAGATCGCCTATACTCTAACTTCAAGAAAGATCCAAACTAAGCATACCTCGACTAAAAGTCAATTCAAGAGCTGAGCATGATACATAGTAGCTAACTGCCTCTAATTCTGGCACACAGTAAGTCGAGGTCTGAAGTCTAAGAGTTTAACATAGTTAAGTTCAAGCCGACTTGGCTATGCAGCCCTGAGGAAGGGGGCTACCCCTTGCAGAGAAGGAGGGAGAGAGAACGAGGAGGAAGAGAAAATAGGAAGGAGAGAAGCAAGTGTGGTGTAGAAAAGACAGGTGGGGGAGTTATTTCTTAAATTTAGTGCTCCCCCTTGGAAACCCACAGGTTAGTCACCTCCCTTCTGCCTTCCCCTTAGTTGGCGGCGGACACCCAGAGCAATGTCTGCATACCTGAAAGTTGCAATGACTTCACAATTTCCACAATTCAAATCAAAACCTACAATCTGTTAAACCAAGTAAGGCCAAAGCACGTAAGAAATGGGTTTTTGTTGTTGTTGTTTTTGTTGTTGTTTCTATCATAGGTAGTTAGCCCAGCAAGGATTCGAATTTCCTGAGCCTTTCTTTCTCTTTCCTTACACTGCCATTCTCATCAGCTGAACTCCCACAGATGGGTCACAGTTACGATCAACACTGGGGATAGAAGACAGAAACCATCTTGGCCAAGAACGCTTGCTGGCATACCTGAGTTCTGGCAAGCCTCTTCGCAGAAGGAACTGACGGCCTTGCCCAGCTACTTTTGCTTTGCTCATGTGTTCCTCGGTGTGACACCAAGATTATCACTTCATTTCTAACTAGCATGTGCTAAGCAGCCTATTTTAGAAGTCCCGGAGGCGGTACCGAGCTCAGACCCAGACGGCAGGCACCATAACAAGGTGAGCACAATTGGTGTCCAAGGGATCTCTGAAGATGGTTTGTAAGCGAGACCCTTCTGAGCCAATCCGCTGGCCTGAAAGGGCTCCTCTCCATGTCACCCTGCTTCCTCATTTGTGTTTACTTGTGTATATATATATATATAATTTTTTTTAATTTACACTATATTCATTATGCATTTGCTTGTGTGTTCTTTTAAGTTTACACTGGGTGCACTCGTCAGACATGGTATGTGGAGCATAAACATACCAGGCTCTTGACATAGCCTTCATTTCCCGTCACTCAGGACCCAGAAAACTATCACCCAGTCACACCACCTGATCTAAATGGATCCTAGGCCCTGGGATCTCACCACCCCTCTCTTTCACAGCATTTCCTACCAAGAGGTTAGATCAGAAAAACAGAATCGCAGGCTTGGATAGAGACCTAACATCTCAAGTGGGCTAGTTTCAATCACGTTGGCTGAAGGACCTGCGAGGGTGGGCTCACCTTAAGCCAGGCTAAAGAGGCCGGTGGAATTAGTTCTTTAACGAAATACTGTACTTTTCCTTGCCACAAACCTCACCATTAATGCAGAGGCTTAGAGGCTGCGGCCGCATAGGGTCCTAAGTCAGCCCACGTTTCTGAATCATTCAAAACAAAGTTAATGTTTCCTTCTCCTCTTCTTCTTTTTGAACCTGCTTTTCTTAACACTTTGGGCTTCTCCGCAAACATTTCAGGCTTCCCTGTTTTCTCTAAAGCCTCTCTCCCCACCATGTGGCTGCCGGTCACCCAGGTGTCTGACCCACATGCCAGCTTACACGGCATGGCTGCTTCCTTCCCTTCCCTTCTCCATCCCCCTTCTCCAGGCAGCAGCTGACCTCTACAGCTTGCCTCCTCTGGGATTGTTTTTCTTTTATACTCTAATAAAATGGCTCCCGGGCTTCTATTTGAGCTCACTTTTCAATCCATTGATCAGTGCACCTATGAGCACTGAAAGGTGACCCAGACTTCCCCTATATCAAAGAGAGCATAGCATCTTACAACTCTTCATGGCCGCTCAAAGGGCCTACTATCAGGGGACTATGGGCAGAATAAACATTTTCTCAATAAACACATGGATACGTGAAGGAGATAGTTTAGTAGCCCTCCCTCTTGCCTGCACAAATGACGACTTAAGCATTTGGTTATATGGTCTAAGTTAAATATGGCTTAATTTCAATTCAGTGTGATCTGGTGGTTTGTTTTTAAATATAAGGACTATGTGTATGCAATTCTATTTGCTAAATTGAATGTCCTCTGCGTTTCTTTTGGACACAGTTTATTTCTACGTTAGTCACACTGGAGAAGTACAAGAAAACTATGTTCTAGAAACAGTAATGGCTTCTCTCCAAACCATTCTAGAATTTAGAACAACCAAAAAAAATGACTTATATGTAAACTCATACTGACCTCCTTAACATCACAGTATATTGCTTACAAATTCAGGGGTGGGGAGGAGGGGTAAGGAGGAGGGAGAGAGGGAAAGGAAACAGAAACAACAGATGCAGAAAATGTGTGCTTCCCAACACTGGAAATGCAAATAGAAAGGAATTCAGAACCATCCCACAAGGATCCACAGACTACGTACAGAAGCCAGGAAGAAATGCGGATGAAGATAAAGGGCTCAGGACTTAGGGTGTGAGATCCCCCAATGGGAGCACAGAGAAGAACCCCAGGCCCTGACCTGGGTGATCGTAGACACCAGTGGCTCTCCAGGTGTGAGCCCAGTCTAGCAGCTTAGATGCTACCTGGGAAATCCTGACAAATGCAGACTTGCATCAAGCCACACCACAGACCTGGGAACTCTAGGGCTACGACCAGTGAGATATGTTTTCACCAGCCCAGGGGTGATTCTGATGCACAGGGAGGTAGACACCAAGTAAGCAACTTCCTGTAGGAGGACTGATACCAGACAGATGAAAACCAGTCCACTCGGGATGGATGCAGCCAACAGAAGCCCTCTGTTCAATGCCAAAGAATGCATGGCACGCTGTACAAATGGTAGTGTGCAAGCCCAGGGCATGAGAGGGAAGGTAGATCACCAAGGGTGTTGGATTCAGTGCCAAGCAGCCTGCGGGCAGCAAGGAGTTCCTGGATGGGCAGAACGGACATGCCCACACCTGCAGAGCATTTTAGAAACAGCGCGGAGAAGAAACGGGCAAGCGACTTGGAGAATGACTGCAAACTCTGCAGAGAGTGGCGATGGTGGTGGGAAGAAAATGGAGGCTGTGGGGGACCGTCAGGGTTCCACACAGGGGCTGGAGACAAGAATTTAAACAGCAGAGATATAGGTAGCGGGACAGCTGTAGAAGACCTGACACACTGGAAACTCAACCAAAAGTAGGCACTGGTCAGAGGAGCAAGCAGAGTGCTTCTCTGCTGGTAATGTCATACTGTATTGTAGGCAGTTCCTGAGCTGTCAGCTTTTCTCTATAAATGAGAGTTCCAAGCAGACAGAGTGGCCATCCTGGTCAGGTTCATCACAGGGCATTGGGATCAGTCCCCAGCTTCTGGGAAGCCAAACAGAGATGCAAACTAAGAGGTCATTACTCTCATTCAGGAGAAGACAAGAGTTGTGGGGAAAGAGTTAGAAATAACCTCAGTGTGGTGATTTGAATGAGAACAGCCCCAAAGGCTCATATATTTTAATATTTGGTCCCCAGTTGGTGGAATTGTTTGGGAAAGATTAAGAGGTGTGGCCTTGTTGGAGGAGGTGTGTACCAGGGGTGGACTTTGAGGATTTAAAAGCCTACACCAGGCTCAGTGCTTGTCTATTTCTGTCCTTCTGTCTCTCTGTCTCTCCATTTATCTGTCTGTCTCTCTTTCCCTCTCCTTCTCCCTCTCTGTCTCCATCTTGCAGGTAAGATGTAAGCTCTTGGTCAATGCTCTAGCACCAGGCCTGCCTGCCTGCTATGCTCCTCACCATGATGATAATGGACTAACCCTCTAAACTGTAAGCCAGCCCCCAATTAAATGCCGCCTTTTATAAACTGTCTGTCATGGTGTCTCTTTACAGCAATAGAACAGTAGCTAAGACACTTGGTTTCTTACATTCTCTATAGTCTGTTGACAGCATCCAAAACCCAGAACTCCTATTATGAAAATTTAACAGTAAATCTGATCCATTGAATGGAGTCCACAAAGGCTCATTGCCCTGTAAGAGGGATCCAAATACTTTTAACAAAAGTAAAAATAAGATATAGTTCCAGGCCTCAAAGACACAGCCACCTAACTGAGATGACAAGACAGCTTTCCTCTGTTTCTATTTCTGGAGTAGCCGTAAAGCAGAAGATAGAGATGTTTCAGATCTCACTGAGAGAAGTCTGTGTCTTTGCTTTGATTTTCTGAAATGACTCCTGGCAGGCAGATAGTGTTGTGACCCAATTACTGGGTATTTTGGATGTAGTAGGCACTTAGCTGGGGGATAAGCTAGGGATGCAGAGGGAAGAGTTACGAGCAGGCACTACCACCTGCCTCCCTCCCGCCTCAGAATCTCATGGTGGAGGACGCCTTGGCAGTCAGGAAGCGCTACAGCAGCTCCCCCTGACCTGCTTCCTGCTTCCTCACCATTCCCGAAATAGATGGAGGAGCTAAGGCAGGTCATAAATATACTCCCAGCCCCCGAGGGGAAGGCCTGGCAAGGACATAAATTTGGGTCCCTGGGAAAAAGGGATGAAAGGCGAAGCTACTGAAAGCCTTAGACCCAAAGGGGTGGGAACAGTGGGAAATACTGACACAAGGAGTAGGGGAAACCTCCAGGCAGTTCTTATACCAAAGTACACCCAGGGGGCAATGCTACAACGTGTTCCCCATAGTCGAGCTCTCTGGTTGAAAAGGCAAACCTTAGCAAGCCAAGAGTAATGGTAACGGTTACGGTCTCACTGCCTGCCAAGTGGTGGTCTAAGCCCTTATCCTCTGTCGGCTCCTGAAGTCCTTAGATTCATGTTACATACACACCTCTAGCTTTCTCGTTTGCAGGTGAGACATTACATAATTATGGTGTTCAACTAGAATTCTGCCATTGGTGGACACGTGGTGACTCCATGACAGGGCAACACCAGAACCCTAAGAGTAGAATTTTTTAACACCAAGCTCTGATAATCTCTGCAGAGCAGGTTGCCCTGTGCACTGTACACTGGCCAACAGCATCTCTAATCTCTATGTGCAAAAGCCATGAGTCAAGCTAAAATGTCTCCGGGTCAAATGGGCCCTGTAGGGCAAAAGTGTCCTGTCCCTCCTGCAACCCCCAAATGCAAAAGCAGATACTGCAGAGATTTGAATGGCCACGCTCCTACTTCCACGGGTGCTGGCAGCGGAGACAGGCTTTGAAAGTTCCAGGGAGTTGAGCGTGGGGCAGGAGCCACTTGCCACACAGCTCCTCTTCCACGCAGCAACCTCACTTCTGAAAAGAAGAAACAGCTTCCTTCCTCGCCACTCCCGCAAAGCCCACACAGGCCTCCATCAAAGCACCTTACCCCCAGTGCTCTGGCACAGTGCTTGGTACCAACTATGTACGCAATTAACATCTGCTGCACAAAAGAGTGGGCATGTGGAGCTGAGGTTTCTGGGAGTCACCGCATGAACGTCTCTCTTCACTAATGACCTAGACAAACATATATGAAACTTGTTTCTTGGGGAGGATCTGAAAAGTTCTGTACCGACAGTGGGAGAGTCGGGCTGAGCAGTGCCCCCCATGGTATCTCAGCCCCAGTAACTGAGCATTCTCATCAGGCCTCAGCCAAGTCCATCTGCAAATTACATTGCAGTAGCTCACCAAAAATGAAGCAACCCAGGAAACCTAACTTGTGCTAGGTTTCTCCTTTTACCTACAGATGGTACTGTCCAACTATACACAGTGCTTCCACCTACAGACAGAACTGCCCAGGCATACTCAGTACTTCCACCTACAGACAGTACTGCCCATCTATAAACAGTACTTCTACCTACAGACAGTACTGCCCAGTCATACACAGTCTTCCACCTACAGACAGTACTGCCCAACTATAAACAGTACTTCCACCTATAGTCAGTACTGTCCAGCCATACACAGTACTTCCACCTACAAAGAGTACTGCCCAGCCATACACAGTACTTCCACCTACAGAGAGTACTGCCCAGCCATACACAGTACTTTCAACTATAGACAGTACTGCCCATCTATACACAGTACTTTCAGACAGTACTGTAGCTATACATGGTACTTCTACCCAGAGACAATACTGCCCATCTATACACAGTACTTCTACCTAGAGACAGTACTGTAGCTATGCACAGTACTTCTACCTACAGACAGCACTGCCCAGCCATATACAGTATTTCAACGACAGACAGTAAGTACTTCAGCTAAACACAGTACTTCCACTTACAGACAGCACTGCACAACAATACAAGATACTCAATGTAGAAGGTAGCCTGGCGTTTGCCTAGAACAAGTCTACTGAACAAACTAAACAAAGACCCTCAAGTTAAGAACACAGTCAGCAGCAAAGAACAAGCATGATGCTCAGGGAAACACACCATCTCCCGTGGTTTCAGGCCAAGGCCCCAGGAGTCAGAACCTCAGACCAGCCTTGAGCCTGCTAGGGTGGCCCTGAAATCCTTATCCAGTGGCTCAGCTTCCCGGTACCTGCATGCGACGACAACTCACCAGATCCCCCTTATTTTATACAGAAGCAATCTATCCTGGGAAATGCCCAGAGAGTCAACAGAGCAACTCCTAGTTTCCAATGTCTGGAAAAATCATGTGAAAAAAAAAAAATGCACTTGGGAGCCAAAATAGCGGTGCCACCATCAGGCAGATGCCAGTTAACTGTGTGCTTTGAAATCAAATAGGAGGTAACATTTTTACCTTTTCCCCAAACACTGAGCTAAAGGAAGTTTAATGGTATGGTGACAAGAAGACAAGTCTTGTGTAGGGCCTGGACGAGGCCTCTAACTTTTCTAAGGCACGGCGAACTGTCAAATGGGAAATGAGGCTATACCCCAAAGAGTTAAATGAAATGCTTCCTGTAGAGCTGCAGGCACACAGTTGGCTCCTAATAAATAAATGTTATCTCTTCATCCTGTCACTTGGCAACCAGTGGTTTCCTCGGTATTTACTGAAGGTCCAGGACAACAGGATGGCCACTGTACAGCCTATTAGAAAAGACCTTAGCTTTCTTACCTCTAAAATAGGAACAGGGTTTCCTGAGGGTTAGATGGTGCAACAGCCATGGAGCTCTGAGCTCAAAGGACTTCATGGTAAGGTTGATATTATTAGGATCAGTGAGATGATTAAGCACAGATTTTATAGACATGTTTGCATGTGTTCTCATATGTAACAAACATAGGTTATGTACATACATAGGTTAGAGGTCAATGGTGTTCACGTTCCTCAAATTATTCTCTCATTCTCTCTCTCCCTCTCCTTTTTTGAGACAGGGTTTCTCTGTGTAGCCCTGGCTGTCCTAGAACTCACTCTGTAGAGTGAGTTCAAAGCTGGCCTTGAACTCAGAAATCCACCTGTCTCTGCTTCCCTGAGTGCTAGGAATAAAGGTGTGTGTGCAACCACCACCCAGATCTCTTCCTTATTTTTAAAGACAGGGTCTCTCTCATTGACCCTGAAGTTCACCTAGTTAGCTAGAGATTGGCTGGCCTGCAAGCCCCAAAGATCTTCCTGCCTCTCCAGAGCTGGGGTTATAGGCACAATGCCTAGCTTGTTCACAGGTGCTGGGAATTGAACGTTGGTCCTTATGCTTGTCTGGCAAGTGCTTTAGTGACTGATACATCTCCTTAGTGGTAAGCTTAACAGACTTCTTAAAGTGTTGCCTGAAACACATTCTTTACTATGTTAAACTATTATTTCAAACCAAAGGTTTTTTTTTTCTTCCCCTGCCTCCCATCAACCCAACAGTAACCCCACCACCACCAAAAAAACAAAACAAAACAAAATAAAAAAAGGGTGAAAAGCAGCCATTTCCAGGAGCCAACCGTTCTTAAGCTCCCCCTAAGCATCTCAGGTCCATCCACGATAGCGTGGGAGGCCACATGAAGAAGACTATTAAGCAATTCATGATCCAATGGTCTTGCTTCCAACAGCAATTCCTAGAATCACCATCTCCAAATTGCAAAAGCATGTTGCTCTGCCAAGAAAGAGATCTCCATGCAAACAAACAAATGCCAAGATACAACTCCAGGCCTGCCTGCTGACTTCACATTGCCACCGTTAGCCCTGTCTGCTTTCCCGGGCCCTCGTCCTTCATCCTGGCATCCTGCTGGCCATTCTTGGGCTATAATTCAAAAATGCTCACCCAAGTTCCCAGAGCACTTTCAAAATGAATTCTTTCACAGCTCCTGAGACTCTGGGTCACTCTACATTCCTGGAAGGCCCAGGGGGCCTTAGCAGCCCACCCACAAGCTCTGTGTGTTGGTCTGGCTTTGCTACTAACTCAATCCCAAGGGCAAAAGTGTACATCTCAGAACCAGATTCTCAGACTTAGCAATTTCATGGACCATTAAGCTGCCAAATGAAAATATTTCCACCCCTTCAGAGAAGATTTTTACCCCAAAATTGGAAGGGCATAATCTCAAAGAAAGGGGCAGCTCTCCTCATTTGAACACCAATAAAATCCTGGCTTTAACATCACCGTTATCACTGCAGTAAAGACAATGAAAATGTCACCAATAGACTCTCAGCCCTAGGGGCCCGCACTGTGCTCTGCATAGACACAAACCGTTCACTTCTGCAATGCCTACAAATGGAGATCTGTTTTCCAAGGTGGTGGACTGGGCATGCTACATCCCGTCCCATCTTCCATGCCAAGCCTTCCTTCCCCAGCAGAAGAACTCTTCCTCTTCAGAACTCTACAAAGTCGGCCCAGTTGCATCCTCTAAAGCACACTCCTCCTAGCTTAGTTCAAAAGTCTGCATTTTTTTTAAGTCAACTAAAAATAACAAACCACACTTCCTCCCACTCCAAGCATTCCTGAAGCAGGCTTGCCGATATAGCTCAAGTTCAGAAACTTCAGGTACTGCCCCACAAGGCAAAATCCTGCAGCATCCACAAGAGGAAAAGGACACAATGGCTAACCTAACACTCTCAAGTCATTAACATAAAGAAAACATTTCAGGCCAATTTCACCCCATTATTCTGCTCTATGCTCTCTCTCCTTTGTCTCGGTGAACTCATGCATTCTATACATCCTATATACCAGGAAGTTATACATTGTCACTTTTTCCTTTAGTTCTGTTTTGTTTTGTTTTGTCCCTATCTTTTGTTGTTAGTTGGTCAGTTAGTGAGTTGGTCAGTGTGCTGACCTCCTAGGCCTTTAATTAGATCCAGGCTCGCTAGGTTTGACCACATGGTGATGTCTTACCTCCTCTCCCTACCTTTTCCGTTCTCACCGCCTGACCTCTTTCCATGTTTGCAATTCTTGCCTTGCTCCTTGCAGGCATTCTGAATCCTCCAGGCCAGAGGCCAGAGGCCCTGATGTCACTGCTCTCGCTGTTCCTTAAGTGCTGCAGTAACTCTGGCTACCTTCTCCTGCCTCACTTAAAGACTAACGGTGCAGAGTTTTGTGAGCATCCTGAAAGCAATGTATGCACAACCCAGAATGGAACAGGCGCCCTGTACCCTCGGCCCCATCACCATCTAGCTGGTACTTCTGCTACTGCAGCAGCAGACCATAAACACCTACACAGCCAAGGAAGATGCTCACATCAAATGACAGCGGCAACCAATTCCTATGACCAAGAGTTGCACCTCTCGTTAAGGGCAGAAACCGAAGCATAACACATAGGGAAGCTCTGCTAAAGTTCTACAAGGTAGAGACCAGCAACCAAGTCACAGAAGGCCTCCCCTGCAACTGGTAGAGTCTTCTACATGGGCTGGGAGCCTAAAAGCAGAAAGTCTCTCTTCAGAGGATGCTAAAAAAAAAAAAAAATTCCAAAGTCTGATAGCCAAGCCTAATACCGGCTCTGCCTCCTACCCAGTAGAACACAGGTTCAGAGTTCAGTGATAACAATTATTTTGTAGTAAAAGAAAAACTCAATGGGAGGCAGGAACTGACCAAGAAGGAAGGGTGTTAAGGCAAACCGAGGGCAGGACAGGCTCTGAGATGTACAAAATCAGCCTTAGCTAAGTTCTATGCCAAGCCTTCCTTCCCCAGCAGAGGAACTCGCCCTTCCTTTTCAGAACTATGTGCTAAATGAACCCCTCCCTCCTTGAATGGCTGTATTATAGGCCTCTGGACCAGGCCAAGGACTCAGTAAACCAACCAGAGGGCATATCCTATTGCAAATCTCATTCTACTGAGCTTCCAGGAAGTGAACTAACTTCTCCAGGTCACAGAGTGAGCTGGACTAACGGAGGAGCAGGGTACAGGAGCAAAGCCGTTGGAGTTGCTGCTTGGTGAGCTTTCTATCACATCCTACCAGACCCTTAATGATGGAGCCTGCCACTCTGCCTCAGACAAGCCATTACAGCTACAAAGCACACCACTGACACATGTTATTACGCATAGTGTGCACCAATGACACTTGATGGGCAATTCTGGCTTATCATCCCTAGATTTAATTCTTTTTTGCTAGTACTACAACACCACTGAAAATAAATAAACACAAAGCAGGTTTTAAAACTCGGGACAGAGGCTTCTTACAAGCATTCCAGTCACTCGCAAGGCACGCTCTTCTACTCAGACCTAATCCTAAACAACAAATCAAAGATGTCTCAGAAGAGAATGCGAGAATGCTTAGGGAATAGTAATGGGACACATTGAAATATTCTCCTCCTATGAGAGGAAACTTCACAGTGAGATTGTTATTGGGGTCTGAAGTCTCCACCTCATAAAGGGGTTTTCCTTGGGTGGGTGGCATTTATGTCAACGTACCATAAGCAAAGGAAACATGAGAAGATAGGGAGATGGCTCCATTGGCAGAGTACTTGCCCTGTAAAGCTGAGGGCCTGGTTTAACTCCCCAAGACCTTCATTAAAGCCCGGCATGATAATACAGTATTCCTTCTGCAAGATGAAAAGGTAAAGACAGGATTTTCCTCCAAGGTTCTCAAGGCCAGTTAGCCTAGTATGCAGAACAGTCAACAATAAAGGCCAAACTTGGCCTCAAAAACGGTGAAGGTTAGCAGGACCGACACCAAAGCATCCTCTGACCATCGAATGTGCATATGACAAGTACACGCACATATGCAGGCATGCCCACATACATCACATACAAGACACTGCATGTAAAGAGCGGAATATCAGTTTTGTCAGGAAACAGCCATTGATCAGATCCTAGATTTCTTAACCCAGGCAAGGAAAGTATCATCCACATAATCAATAATAACTTAATACAATGTTTTTCTAAAACTCATTCCCGTTAGTGTAGCGAGTAGCTATAAAACACTGTGGTATGTCTCTGGGATACATAAGGAATTATATCACAAAGGTACTGTCTATTTTAAAGTTGTGGATAGAAAGATAGTAAGATTCCATTTTTCTTAGATAAATTTAGATAGCCACTAATCAGGGTAAGCAACAAGAAGAACACAATTCTAGTACTCATGGGAAGGGTTTCAAGTGTTGGTTCCTGCTCCAACAGAAAAAGAATCCAATATTTGTTTGCTGTTTCTCCTCTGGCAGGAAAAGCCCTCAGAAAATAGAAACATGACATACAAAATAACTGTTCTAAAATATTGTTTGCACATGTGTTCTTGTAATATTTGTCTTTTCCGAGATAATGTTGTAGCCTGTGTTCATATTACTGAAACTAATGTAAAGTATTACTCTGTTACATTATAGCTCTTCCAGCTTTCAACTACCTCTTTACAAAGGTTCAGACTGCAGGATTCTACCCAGCTCCTTAAAGGTGAATAGTTTAAAGTATCCATTTGGGGAAGAAGTAACAGTGTCAGAGGACAGCAACCACACTTGAACCAGAATAGGGTCCCAACCTGAGTCCTTAGGGTCCCAACCTGAGTCCTTTCTCAAAGCCTGGCACATGGCTTTCTGTTTCTGGGAACTTTCCGAAGGTATCTACAAACCTAACATAACAAGTTCAAAAGGACAGTGGCAGACCTCTTGCATCTGCGACATCCCCTACCCCACCCCCACACTCCACAGATGGGACCACTCCCCACCCCAGCCACCCTTGTTCCCACCACATTTCTGCCTGCCTTGGGGGTGGGGGGGTGCCCATCCTCAGGACAAATACTATCTTCCCAAACAGATGCCATTTCTAAGATTCTGTTAAGACTCTCCAAATTCGGAGAAACCCTGAAACAAGACAAAGCCTAACTTCATAAAGAAATGCCCCCTCCCAGAGTCCTGTCTCCGCAAGGTCAGCCATAAGAATTCAGGTACTACTACCATGGCCATTTCAGGGAAGGATCTGTAGTATCATAACAAGAAAGAAAATTTAGATTTAAGGTACCAAATCCTAAAACAACAGACCAGCTGTCATAATTTATTCTGAAATCGGTAAAATGAAGAAACAAATAACAAAAAGGGCCAGCCTCACAAAGTTTATTTCTTGATATCAAAATGATATTGTTGTTATCGTTTTATGACTTTCATTTAAGACACTGAGCACAAAGCAAAGTCAGGGACAAGACTTTTTAAAACTGCTCCCTCTAAGAGCCCTCTGGGCTTCAGACACTGACCTAATTCTCTCTTCATGTGAGCCCTCTCAAATCACTCAGTCCATCCCCAAGCGATCAGAACAGTCGTGGCTGTGCAGAATCTTGCTACAAAACGGTCCCAATTCTTCATCTGATTTCTCCAGCTTTTTTTTTTCTTTATGCCCCACACTCCCTTGGCCTTTGGGGCCTGACCTCCTGTTTTCAGACCTCTCCATCAATGGAGAGACTACCTATCATTGTTTCTACGGGACTCCCGCATCCTCCCTCCGCCCAGCTAGTTTTCGTCGCACAAATGTCATTTCTGGCGTCTGAGCCACCATTCCTCCCAGGGAGCAGCAGTGGGGCGTTCGGGACCCCGATGACCGGCTTCCCTGATCCGGCCCTCGGCACACAGCCATTTTCTAGTTAAAAACGCTCTCGGCGTTGCAGAGGGGACAGGAACTTTGCCCTCTCCTCCTTTCTGCAGAGCTGGGTTCTCTGCACCCCGGGAGACGCTGGCCAGGTCTCTGAGTCTCCCGCAAGAGCGCGCCGCCCGGCAGGCAGGCCGGCCCCAGGGCAAGGGGGCGTGCGCTACCGGTCGCCCGCGCCCACCCGCACTTTGCCCTCCGCAGTCTCCGCCCGGGCACAGCCCTGCGACCCGGTGTCCTCGCCCGGCCCTGCCGAACCCCAGCTCTGGGTGGGAGTGAGGGAGTAATGGGAGTGACGGAGCGAGCCCGCAGCCAGAGCGCCGGCCCTGCAGCGCGGGCGCGGGGCGAGCGGGACTCCGCAGCGGACGCCTGCTGCAGATGCGACGGCAGCTGCTGCAGCTGGGGCTGCGGCTGGGCGACCGGCGGTGACCGCCAGAAACCGAGCAGCAGCCGCGAGGGCACAAGCAGCCAAGCTCGCCGGCTGCCCGGCACCCCCGGCGCACTCCGGGCCATCCCTCGGATCCCCGGGCTGAAGGCATGGAAGGAAGCGGGGCTCACCAGCGCTGCGCGGCGTTCGATCGGCTCCGGACCCGGCTCCCAGGTCTCGCAGTCCGCTGAGCACCCGGATCAGCTGCGGGCTGCAGCACGCGAGCTTCCTACTTAGAGCAGCACTGGCTCCGGCGACTGAGCATGCCCAGTGCGGCTCCGCGAGGCCCGCGCAGGGAGCAGCGGCAGCGAGATTCCACTTCTCCAGGCTTTGGCGGCGGCTGCGCGAGGAAAGGCTTGGAGGGGCCTGGCGGAGCCGGGCGAACCCAGCAAGGCGGGGCCGGGGGCGGAGGCCGCGGCGGAAGGGGGCGGGCCGCGCTCCCAGGGCGACCCCTGCAGGTGGAGGCGGCCGAGCTGCGGCACAGCAGGGAGGCAAGGGGCGCCAGGGTGACACCCAGAGGCTGGGGGTTGCGGGGCAGCCCGGGTATCCCCTCCAGGTGGCCTAGCGTCTGTCTGCACCAAAAGGCAGTTTGGGAAACTCTTCTCTCACGCGTCTGCGTTCCTGTAGAATGGAAAAATACCCCAAGATGAGAGCTGTCCACAGCCTTCCAGGCTAACTGAATGTTAAAAGGTGAAACTTTCTCCTGCCTTCTGCCTCCTTCATCCCCCATGGCTAGACATATGCCACACAGGAACATTCCTGCCCTGGAAAATCACAGCGAGATAACGCCATGCAAGAAATATGCCTGCGAACAAGGAAAAGCATTATCTACTTGCTACCTGTTCGTTAGGCATTAAGTGGATTTACTGCAGGCACCTGGAAGTCCTTGATTTGTTTCTCCATCAAGCCAAGGGGTGTTAAACTGATGCCTAAGTCAGACTCATCTGGGAAGGTTGCTGAAGCAGCATGCTAGGCGCGTTTCCAGGGGTTGGATGAGTCGTTGTGCCGTGCTGCACAAGCGCCTGTAAGTATCAAATCCCAGGTACTGATGCGGTTGCCATCCGAGGACTAGTCATGGGGACTCTGCTATACACAGACCATGCTACCTACCATCTCCTCTAGAAAGGTAATTCTGAAAATAATTATAACTACTAAGTAATGGCTCTTTGACAACGCACTCCTCAATCAGATAATAAACTCAGACTCATCCTCCCTACAGTGAAGATGGGCATTATTCCTTTTTTTCTTCACACAGCATGAGTTTATTGAGGTTCCACAAGATCCCCTTACTAAGACCTGTAAGCAAATCGCAGCCCCTGCCTTCATGTTTACAGCCCAGCAGTAACTGACGTCCATTGAATAGTTTCTATGAAATGCCATTTCTGCCATCTCCATACACAAGGTGTTGACATGTAAAAGTGTTGGGTTATCAGGAATGGAGAGAACGCCGTGTGTTGGTGGTCTCTTGTAATCTATAGCCTCTTCTATAATCAATATTTCCCTCAGACTCCGCGGAAGGCCAATAGTACTGCTACAGAAAAATCTCCATAAATCTATGCAGGTTCACTCTTGGAACTGAACCTCTGCATCCCAAGACTGGCCCAACGAATCCTGCGAACCATGAAGAGTCAAAAACCAGGGTTCAAATGCCAACTTGGGAAAAGCAAACTGTAGAGGGCCTTGAGACACAGGCTACTGTGTCCTTCAAGCCCAGACAGAGGAGGAAATGAACCCAAGCCCACCCTGCGAATCCTTCATCGCGGCGATCTCAGCAGGCTACCACACCAACTTGCACCTTGATCTCCCAGCCCGCCAACGTCCAGAGCCTACCCTACCACCCGATTCTCCCGGGCTCCCGGGTCGAACCGCGCCTGCCCCCTCCAGGCGGTCTACTCGGACGCGCAGGAAAACCCGCGCTGGAGTCAGCCGCGGCGGCGGGGCGGGGCGCGCAGGCGCGGTGGGCTCCAGGTTGGGCGGAGGAGGCGCCCTGCTCCACACCTGATGCAATCACCCTTCCGGAAACCGGCAGGGTCTCCAGGATCACCGCGGAAACGCTTCCTTGCCTGCTCCCGCCTCTGCGTCCCAGCCCGGTCGCCTGCTTCCTAGGCTCATTCCCTTGGCGGCCTGCGGGAGGAGTCGGGAAGTCACCTCCTTGCCAGCTGAATACTTAGATGTCCCGATTGTGAGGGGCCGGCTACAGAGCATCCTGCAGTTGTTGGAGGAAACTCCCTCGGTTATTTCCAGGGAGGACTGACGGGACTGGAACACTGGTTTTGAACTCTTCTTTGCTTCCTTCCTGCATCCTATCCATAATTTCTTCTCTGTTCCTGAAAGGGACGGTTTAAGGTGGAATGGATTGCCAGGTTCCCTGGCTAGCTAAGTATGTAACCGCGCCTTAGCTGGGCTGGAGAATGCCTGGCACCACACACTCAAGTTATAAATAAGTAATTGGCTTCCCTATACCTCATCGTTTAAGATCACAAAGAAAATCATTTCTCATTTTACCACCTTATGCAATTTTGATAGCTATTGTGATGTTGGGTTTTTTCCCCTTAGTGCTGACGCACACACGAACTGTTTTCTTAGGAAATGAACTATTCCAAGAATATCCTGAGCACTTGTTTTTATCAAGTATCAAGTAAACAATGGGTCCAGCACATTAAAAATTACCTCCTGTAAATTCCCATAAGATCAAAAGCCCTACTAAGTGGAGGTATGGGTGTTTCAGGGAATTTTAGTGGAAAGAACACTTACAAGAATGTTATAAAACCAACGCTACACCAAGTCTTTAGATTCTGTATGCTCTTTACTTCATACCCCAGAGATATCAATGGCTTCCTTAAAGAAGACAAATCGATCTATTGTGTCAGCACCACAGAGGCTGAGGCAGGAGGACAGTGAATTCAAGACTAGCCTGGACTTTACTGTCAAAAAGAACAAAAGCAAACCTGAGTGGCACTGGATAGGGAACTCCTGCCTCAGCCAGGAGTGGATTCCCAATCCACTCAAACCAGTGCAGCCACCACCACTGCTGGTTTTGAATTCACAAGTTAAATGTATAAACCAAAGGAGACCCTGTTACTGGTTTCTTCTTAGGAAGTCCATTAAGCTTTGAACATCCTTGACCAACAACCAATTGAACCACTGCTAAGATAGACCAACACTAGGCACTAAGTATGTCAGTCAAATGGCAAAAGGGTTTTGTGTGGCATCAAGAAGTGTTTGGGGGTGGGGGTGGGGGGCTGGAGAGATGGCTCAGTGGTTAAGAGCGCTGACTGCTCTTCTAGGGGTTCTGAGTTTAATTCCCACCACCTGTAATGAAATCCAATTCCCTCTTCTGATGTGTCTGGAGAGAGTAAGAGTGTATAAACAAACAAACAAACAAATAAATATTTAGAAAGGTGTTTTGTGCCGACATTTAGGGCTAAAAGTACTTTTATTTGGTCATCTGTTGTAAGAGCTGTTTAAGGTGAAACCCGGGGAAATTTAATGATCGAAACAAAATATCTGAGTCCTCATTTGCTTTAGTAATAATTCCAAATACATTTCCAGTATGGAAACTAAAAGCTAAAGCTTGGTGTGGCTGCCATAACTTTAATCCCAGCACTGAGGAGACAGAGGCAGGAGATCTCTGTGAGTCAGAGACTAGCCTTGCCTGTATAACCAGCTTCAGACTAGCAAGGGCTTCCTAGTAAGACCCTGGTGGGGGGGAGGGGGGGAGGGAATGCTAACTTTTTATCTTGGTGGATCTGTATATTTCTATTGGGAGTGATCTGACATTTAGAGATCTGAGAGAATACCTTCTTCATAAGCAAAGAAGAGTGGAGAAAAATGTCAAAAAACAGAGGAGCCAAGTCAGAAAGCATCACAAGGTGCTGGATACAGGACAGCTAGTTTTACTGAGCATGTGCTAAAGGCTGGTGAGAGGTTTGTTAGTTTTGGGGGTTTGTTTTAAGACAAGGTCTTATGCTGGTCAGGCTGACCTCGAACTCACTATGTAGCTGAGGCTAGCCTTGGACTCCTGGTTCTCCTTCCTCCGGTTCTAGAGAGCTAGCATTACAGGTCTGCCACCAGGTGCTTGTGCCTGTGCCCTTACACGGAAAACCACACATAGAGAGAAAACGCTTATGACGTCTTTGCTTATGTAAGATGGTAATCTCCGCACTGAGGAGGCTGAGACATGTAGCATTCATAATTTTACTCTTATCTATGTGTTTATGATTGTTTGTTTTTGTGTTTGTTTGTTGAGAAAAAGTCTCACTTTGAAGCCTGGACTGGCCTTAAACTAATGGCAATCCTCCTGCTTCAGCTTCCTGAGTTCTGAGATTATAGATTTGTGCCACCACTTCCAGCTGTTTTTTTTTTATCTTTTCCTTTTTGTTGTTGGTTTGGGGTTTCTGTTGGTTGGTTGCTTTGCTTTGCTTTTGGGTCTTTGTTGTTTTGGTTTTTTGTTTTGTGTGTGTATGTGTGTGTGTGTGTGTGTGTGTGTGTGCACAAAAGCATGACTCTCAACTCAAAGAGGATAAGAGGTAGCTTATTCTGTAGCTAAATATGAGTGAGTGTGTTCTAGGAACATAGATTTGGGTCTTTCTGTGCACAGTATTCCAAGAAGAAAGCAGCTTCGTGGAGTTTTGGGGTGTTTTGTTTTGTTTTGTTAACAGAAGAAATAAAGTCGTAAATCAAGATATTTTTAAAACCACGTTGGTGGGGATATCAGAGAAGCAGTTATAGCAGAATGAGGGGATCTGAGCTCCAGGCCTCGATGCTACCTGATGTCATACACACCCCTTCGTCCATCAGTGCAGGATGGGGTTTGGAAAAGTTATTCCATTTCAGAGGTCTTTAGTTGTTTGTTGGGAATGTTAGGTCTAACACAAAGGTGGGGGAGGACTGAGCATTTGGTTGGGCTAAAGATTGCCCAAGACAAGTTACGACTGGGCTGTGGAACTATCAAGTTCCAACCTTTCCTCAGTCACTTAGGTTTCAATCCGTCGGCCTCTACTATTTATGACCTTAAATTCAGGCCTGGTCTGACCCACAGATATAAAGCAGATGGTCCTGGTACCTACTGATTTCTCGGGGATGCCAGTCAAGCCTCTCCATTGGCCACTCTGTGCCTAACTAGCGGTTCTAAAACTGTTCAATATGGTAACAGCCCTCCGCCACCTTTTTTTAAAGGCCAGGCTGTCCTCACAAAGCTCTCCTCTACCTGCCTCTGCCTCCCAAATGTAGATTAGAGTTGTATGCCACTATCTACGGTAGGGCCATATTGGCTTACACATCTCAAAAATCAGCCAGGCATGGTGATACATGGCTTGAGAGAGGTGTAGATGGATTTCTCTGAGTTCAAAGCCAGCCTGGTCCACAGACTGAGTTCCAGGACAGTCAAGGCTACACAGAGAAACTCTATCTCACAATTCATTATAATTTATCAGGTCCCATGTGGGAAGCCACATGTGCCGTTGCAGAGTGGCACTGACTACTGCTGGCCACCACGCATAAGTTTGGACAAACAACTAATGTGTACATATGCAGTAAAGTTTTTTGCAAAGACACTGCCTGGCCCGGGCATGATAATGAGGTTCTGTAATGTACTGAGAGTATAACCAATAAGATGTGAGACATGCAAATGAGGTATGATAATGAGGTTCTGTAAGGTACTGAGAGTATAACCAATCAGATGTGAGACATGCAAATGAGGTATGATAATGAGGTTCTGTGAGGTACTGAGAGAGAGTAACCAATCAGATGTGAGATATGCAAATGAGGTATGATAATGAGTTTCTGTAAGGTACTGAGAGAGAGAGTAGCCAATCAGATGAGGAACATGCAAATGAGGCTTAGTGCATAACCAATCCGGGTGTGAGACACGCCTCTCCTAGGCCTATAAAAGCAGCACCAGTTCTGGGCTCGGGGTCTTTTCGCCTCTACAATCAAGCTCTCCCAATAAACGTGTGCAGAAGGATCCTGTTGCAGTTCCTGGCCAGTCGAGCGCACGCAAGAGTCCCACATTTCAGTTCTTTGGTCTCACCAGCCCCACGTCAAGTGCCAAGTAGCCTCACAAGGATTGTATTGGACAAGGGACATATAAACATCACCACCTCAGCAGAGCAGGAAATACCCCCACAGGGCTGCACTGGCTCTTCACCCAACAGTGCAGGTCTTCCTCTCTCTGCATGCTGCACTCCTAGGAGACCATGTCTGTGTGCTCTGCCTAGCCCCCTGAGCCTCACTTTGAATTTCCTACATTAAGATCGTCATCAGAGAGCCAGGCGTGGTGGTACACGCCTTTAATCCCAGCACTCGGGAGGCAGAGGCAGGCGGATTTCTGAGTTCGAGGCCAGC
Organism: Mus musculus; assembly: GCF_000001635.26. Taxonomy (NCBI): domain Eukaryota; kingdom Metazoa; phylum Chordata; class Mammalia; order Rodentia; family Muridae; genus Mus; species Mus musculus. Next base: position 66,624,782 of record NC_000071.6, read on the forward strand.
CTGGTCTACAAAGTGAGTTCCAGGACAGCCAGGGCTATACAGAGAAACCCTGTCTTGAAAAACCACAAAAAAAAAAAAAAAAAAATTGTCATCAGAGGAGCTGGAAAGATGGCTCAGAGGTTAAGAGCACTGACTGTTCTTCCAGAGGTACTGAGTTCAAATCCCAGCAACCACATAGTTACCCACAACCATCTGTGCTGGAATCTGATGCCCTCTTCTGGTGTGTCTGAAGTTGGCAACAATGTATAAAATAAATAAATCTTAAAAAAAAAAAAAAAGGTTGCAATCGGACCATCCAGCAGTGTCCTGAAAAAGTAGCTAGACTTGGGAGGTAAGGTTTTATTTCATAGTCTTGCTCTCACCATAAGGCCTCACGGGACTTCATGGGTTTGGGGATTTTGTTTGTTTGTTTGTTTTTGTTTTTTGTCATTAATGGGTTTTTTTCTTCTTTTGGGTGGGGTGTTCTTTTTAACCAGTATAATGGGCACCTGAATCTGTTCCTCACAGGTCTGTTGAGAACTAAAGAAATCCTGTGGACAGCTTCTAGCAGGCCTCCTGTAGGATGACGTCTTTTCCTCTGCTCCCATTTCAGTTCATGACATTAACACTCAGGTTTCTAAAGCACAAATCTCAACCATCTTCACATCTTCCAACGTCCTAAAGTGCATTAGTCACCTAGCCCCACGTGCTCCCACGTGCTCCCACGTCCAGGCTGCCTCTCAGATCTAGGCCTCTGTGCCTGCCTCCAGTCTCACTATCCTGCCAACTGACCTTGGGGACACCCACCAGTCTCTGCTCAAGCCCCACCTCCCACAAGCTTCCAGAGAGACCCTGGTAGGGTAAGGACACCAGTGACATCGTTCTCCTTTAACCCACCTTTTGACTTCACGTTGCTTTAGAATAAAATCTTCAATCTTTGCTACTCACACGACCAACTCCTGTCTCATTGCAAATGCACAATTTGACCTCCTCTGGTACCCACCCTGTTCAGTCCCCTCTCCGCAGCCTCTACCCCTCCCTTCATAGTCTCCATTTGCCCGTGAGCATCCCCAGAGTACCAAATGCCTGTTCTCTGTCTGCTCTTACATGCATCTTTCTCAGGCTGAACTCATGTACATACATCTTTATTGAACAGAATCGCACTTACTGTTGTGTCTCCTAGAAAAGCTCTTTAAGGACAGGCAGCCTCTAAGCTCACAGAACATATGTGCTGTGCTCAGTGATCCAGGTTGAAACACTTGACTGCACCATGCCCTTCCACAGGTGTTTCTGGGCGAATGGCTTAACTTCTCTCAAACTTGGTTTTCTTCTCTGGTAACACAAACAAGCAAAGCTTGTGCATCATAATGTTGCCACCTAAGGCGAGACCCTTCTCACGACTCTCAGAGGGAAGCACTCAACAGGATCACTTTAAAATTATTGCTACTGTGGCATGTTGTCCATCTTAGCCTTTCTCTAATCTCACCTTAAACTTTAATCTAAAAATTATATTTCAGGGCTAGCAAGATGGATCAGCAGACAGGGGTGTTTGCGGCTAAGCCTGTTGACCTCAGTCCAATCTCCAGGACCCACATGGTGAAAGGGAAGAACGGATGCCCTCTGCCCTTCATACATGAGCCATATGGCACACACATTCACACATGCACATACACATAGTAAGTACTATTTTTTAACGTTCACATCTCATGAGATTTTTCACAATAAGTATTTTATCATAGGAGTGTTTCATTTTTATTGAACAAAATTTAGGACACATAAATAACAAACTAACAAGATTAAATTCTCCATCGTGTGAGCCATCTCTTGCATACAAGCAAAAGGAACTTCCTGTCATTAGTGTATGCCCAATGAAATGTATGGGAAGGTTGGCTGTCAGATAGCTCGCCGCCAACACAGAGTAATATAGGGTAATATATGCCTCCCTTCAGATTCTACACTGGTGGGGGGGTGGGGGGGCATCTTCTATTCAGAACTCATCGGTTCAATGGAAGTCTCAGCAGGGAGAAAGGAATGTCTCATCCCCTCTCCCACTCATCACCCATGATGCTTTGCCCATTCTTGATCGTCTATTGGCAAGCAGGTCATGCACTCGCATGCATCAACAGACCTCTGCTGTGCTATTCCCTGAGGCTGGGATGCACCCCCTGCTTTGCCCAGGACCCACTCCTACCTCCTGCACCTTGTTCACTTTTCAAGAACATTTTCTTCACAGGCCAATTCTTCCCTGAACCTACCATGCCAGTCAGCCACTCACAGTTGGGCTCCCGAGTCTCTGTAGCGTACCATCCATCCATGCTGTACCATCCTCGGTGGCTGTGCCCTCTTTCCAGGCTCATTGCATAAGAGATAATACACACCTGGTTCAGTACACGAAAGAAAGATGAAGGAAAATTAGGGCAAGAGAGCTGGTTCTGCTGGTAAGGTTGCTCACTGCCAAGGCTGACAACCTGAGTTTGACCCCTAAGACCCACACAGTAGAGAGAACCAAGTCCTGCAAGTTGTCCTCTGACTTCCATCCGTACCCCAAGGCATGTGAGAGCATTTGTACACGCACATTATAAAAATAAACAAAACAGGATAGATACTTAACCCTTTTTAAAGGAAATTACATTTTAAAGTCCTATATACTAAACATTATGCAAACACAAACTCAATTGAATCTCAGTTTCTAGCAGTGTTTCCTCAAATAGGCAAGTCACAACTTTACTGAGAGGGGAGAACTGCCGGACAAGGTCACCACTGAGCTACTGGGGACAGAAGAGTTTCTTCCAGACTACCACAGAGCATATTTCTCCATAAGACATTACTTCCTGTGAGAAATCACACACGGCCCCTTTCCCAGGGAACCCACCACACAGGGTTTTGTTTTGTTTTATTTTGTTTTTTTAATGTTTATTTTTCTTTCTTTTTTTATTTTGTTGACGGTCGGTTGTTTTTGATTGATTTCACTTTTGTTTTAATCCCCAATGGACTCTGGTAAGAAGAGAGAATGAATCAAATGCTTCTGGAGATTTTTACTGTTGAAAAACACATTTAGTAAATTTCATTAAAATCCCCTGTTTTCTCAACAATGGTAGTGGATTGGTCCATGCAAGAATTGGTAGAGATTCAATTAAATGTGCACAAAAGCGGCACGAGCCAGTCTTTCCCCAGGTCACCAGGAGCTGTTAATGCAGGAGCTGGCACATTAATGAGCAGACTCCGGCTGCAAAGATTTTCCGTTCTGCTCAGTGCGGTCTCTACCCCTGGCTACGTGCTATCTCCTTACCCTTCTGGATGCCTCCCTTTCCTTATCAACAGACAGCAGAAAATGCAGTCTGGAGTACCAATGTGCACGGGGTCTCATGGTTAATCCTCTACCCAGATAAAGGCAAGGATTTGAATCTTGTCACTGGTGGGAAACCATCTTTATATTTAATGGGTACAATACAAATCATACCGTGTAACCTAGAAAATTGCTCGATTTTAAATGTATGCAAACATAATTAAAAAAGAAGGGGAGAATCTGAAACAGAGAGTGTTGAAAGAGGAGGTATTTTAAAAAAAGAACTAAGAATCTTTATAAGAGAAAATTGCCTTATAGCAAGAAATGTATTACCAGTTTGCTAAGGAACATAGTCTTCTTGATCAAAGAAAGAACTGATGGTCTCCCTCTCTGCTTGTCCTGCCGAATATCCTGCACTCCAAAGGGCCTTATTACAAAGTCTGAAAAAGCAAAGAAAAGGTGGAGAGATCTTGGTTTTGTTTTATTGGGTTGTTTGTTTATTTGTTTATAGGACGTTCTTTTATTCTGCCTTTATGGGGAGGGGTGGGGGTGACAACAGATTCTCCTTATATCTCCCAGTCAGGCAATCCTCCTGTTTCAGCATCCTGAGTACTAGAATTATAGTATGTGTTGTCATACCCAGCTCCCTTGCTGTTCGTTCGTTTGTTTGTTTTTTAAGAGACTGGAGCTAAAGAGATGGCTCAGCACTTAAGAGCACTGGATGCTCTTGCACAGGACCAGTGTTTGGAACTCAATATCCATCCACATGGTGGTTCACAACCACCACGAGGTTACCGTATAACTCCAGTTCTGGGGGATCCAATGCCCTCTTCTGACCTCCTCTAGCACTAGGCATGAACACAAACACATAAAATAAAAATATCAGTAAATATTTTTGAGAGAGAGAGAGATCATTAGTGGTAAGCATTCACTTCTGGGTTAAATGGAGGCTAGCTTCTGAAGATGGGGACTCAGCTCATTGCTAGAGCGAGGACCTAGCATGCATGAGGTCCTGAGCTCAATCCCTGGCACCCCTTAAACTGGAAGCAGTAGCTCACAGTGTAATCCCAATACTCAGGAGGTGGAGGCCAAATGATCACAAGGATATCCTCACCTGCACAATGGATTCCATGTGGGCTATATGAGACGAGAGAGAGAGAGAGAGAGACAGAGACAGAGAGACAGAGAGACAGAGAGAGACAGAGACACAGAGACACAGAGACAGAGAGACAGAGACACAGAGAGACAGAGACAGAGATACACACACAGAGACAGACAGACAGAGACAGAGACACAGAGACACAGAGAGAGACAGAGGCACAGACACAGAGACACAGAGAGACAGAGAGACAGAGACACACACACAGAGAGACAGACAGACAGACAGAGACACAGAGACACAGAGAGAGAGAGAAAGAGAGAATATCAATTTTGCCAGAAATAACTGAGAATCTTAAAACTGAATTCAGGCAGAAAATGGCGTTAGCACAGGAAAACAAAGTGTGATTAAAAGAAATAGTATATAAATGGTATTTAACGTGAAGGTTTCATATGAGAAAACACTCTTAGTGGCTTCAAACAGGTAAAAAAAAAAAAAAAAAGACTTCGAAGAGATGTAAAGAGCTCTCCATCCCTTGAGACATTTAAAATTAACCAGGACAAAGAACTAGAATATATTTTGCAGAGAGCAGCCCTTTCTGACAAGCTGGTAGATTAGCTTGAATTGATTTTTCCACCTCTAATTTTTTTTTTTTTGACTATCAGAAATGCTGTTCTTTGGAGACAAATGAGTTTTCCTTCGAGCTTGGATCTTCTGTCTTTATTTTAATCAAATGAGATATGATTTCTCATGAAAATCGTTTCCAAGCCAGTGACTCTGCAAGACATAATTCTAACTCTTATTTAGACTATAAAATTTCAAATCCCAGTTAGAGCACTAGTAAACATAATGAATCAGACCCCATCGTCTTCGCCTGTGTACTAGGAAATGTCAGGGAGCAACGTTCCCAAGAAATGGACGAGAGGAGCACAAGATAAAACTGTGGGGGTGGCGCATTTGCTATTCTACGGTTCCCATGACCTTGTTCTAGGTGCACATGAGAGCTACAAAGTCATCAGTAGAGAGAAAACATTACTGTCCATTAAAATGGCGGCAACAAGTACATTCTTAGATCACGCAACAGCCTGGTTTTATGTTTCTGGGAGGTTTGTTTGTCTGTTTTGTTCTAGATGTATGAGTACCCTCTCTGCATATACACCTATACACCAGAAGACGGCATCAGATCATATTATAGATGTTTGTAAGCCACCATGTGGTTGCTGTGAACTGAACTCAGGACCTCTAGAAAAACAGACAGTGCTCTTAACCGCTAAGCCATCTCTCCAGCTCCTCGGTTTTGTCTTCTTGAGATGGGGTCTTAATGTGTCATCCAGACAGACCTGATAGTCACTTATAAAAATCCATGCTTGCTTAAAACTCATTACGTAGCCGAGGCTGGCTGAGAATTCAAGTTCACAGTGGTAATCTTCTCACCTCGGCCTCTCTCTCAGCTGCTGGAATCACAGGTGCGTGCTACCATGCCCAGTCCGGGGAGCACTTCTGAGGAGACAGAACACAGTGTTACATGCACGTTTAACACTGGTTTGTTTTTATTTTATTTTATTTACATGTGAGTAGGAGCTCTGCCTGCATGTGTGTGTACCACATTCCTGCCTGATGCCCACAGAGGCCAGAAGAGTGCTTCGGATCCTTTGAGATCGGAGTTACAAAGAGTTAAGAGTTGCCACGTGGGAGCTGGAAATCAAGCTTAGGTTCTCTGGAAGAACAAGCCCAAATTATTTTAGAATTATTTATTATCTTACGTCTATGAGTGATTTGCCTGAATGCATGTCCATGCGCCATGTGCATGCCTGGTGCCTTTGGACATCAGAAAAAAGCATCTGTAAGCTACCATGTGGGTGCTGGGACTCAAACCAGGGTACTCTGGAAGAACAAGTGCTCTTAACAATCAAGCCAACTCTCCAGCCCATATGTATCTTATTTGTTGCAAGAAAAGAGCCAAGTCAAAAGTACCCTAGACAAAGTTTTTCTTGGTGTCTTTCAGCCCTTGTAGGCAGCACTATGCTTAGGGTTTAAGATGGAAATACAAAGGCAAACAGAGGGTGGTCTTTTTCCTTGCATACTTTTAAGATTTTCAAAGCACTCTTCAGTGTCTTGGTAAGGGCTACTGCTTTTCCATCAGTGAAAACCCGACCAGAGAAAAACTTCCCAGGAGTCCTCTTTTAGCCAGTAGCAGTGGTGCGCGCAGGTAGCCCCAGCATTTTGGAAGTGAAGGAAGAAGAGTCAGAAGTTCAATGATAGCCTCTGCAACACGAGACCCTGTCTCAAAAAAACCTCTAACAATCTAGCCAGTCAGCAAACAAAAAGCTAAATACAGAAAATGTTAGAAAAGAAAAGAAAATCTTCTATGTCTAGATCATATATTTTTCCTATTCTGATAAATTAAAAGTCTTTTTTAAACTCTGTTTTGTCTATAAATTTAAATCTGTGGGGTTTTTTTTTATTGTATTTGCACAATTCTGTGCATGCGTGTATTCACTAAGAACTTCATCTGCTTTCCACCAGGAGGCAACAATTAAAACTATAGAAACCAAGAGCCACCAAAGATTTCTAGCCATCAATAGAAGAAAAGAAATTGACATAGGATGTAGCTCAGCTGTAGAACGTCTGTTCAGCATGGGTGAAGTCCCAGGTTTACTCCTCACCAACACAAACACAAGCAAGCACATGCGTGTGTGTTCATGCACACACACACACTTCTGAGAGAGGTCCTGAACAGAGTCCCCTTCAGAGCCCTCACAAATTAGCAACCTTGCTGACACCTTAATTTTAAACTTCTAATTTCCAGAACCATAAGGGAATAAATTTCTGGTTTGAGCTATGCAGCACTGTGGCTGCCCTGAGAAACTCTATTCTTATCCAACAGAAAATATGAAAAGATAAATTATCCAGCAAATGTTTTATTAGCATAAGTGAATATTACTAAACTTTAGAAACTTAAATGTTTCAAAAATAATATTAAGCAGGACATGAAAAAATTCTTACAAATATTTGTTGTCCTTTTCTGTGGTGACATTATAAACCTCCCTAGACTCATGGAATTATTGTATGTGCATTTTATTTTGGTATTCAGTTTTGTAAGACTCTGTAGAAACAGCCCCAAAACAGGTAAACAGCCCTGATGGGATTTGTAAGGAGGGGCACCCAATAAATGCCTCCTGTTTTGCTTGCAGTCTCCCTGAGGGATTGGCCTCACACTCTGATGTATTTAAAATATAATTAACTCCGTTGCCAGGGCTTGGGGAAAGTGAAGGTAGGAAGCTGCAGTCTTATGGATGCAGAATTACAGCTCTGCAAGATGAAAAGGCGGTGGAAATGCTGCCCAATTGATGGCACTGAACTATATACTTAAAATGGTTCTGGTGGGAAACCTTGTTCTGTGTAGCAGACAGTTCATATCCAAACCACAACTTAGAATAAAGTCAGAGTTCTTCAAACTAGGCAACATGGACCATCCCCCCACCCCCACCCCCACCCCCACCCCCACCCCCACCCCAGCTCACGGACAAGACTTTCCAACAAAGGCAGTAACTTGGATAATTTAAAAGGCACTTGTAGAGAGAATATCTTGTGTATTATATGGATGTATCATCTGTCGAATTAAAAAAAAAAACTCTGTCCTATAGGAGAGGGTAGAATAGAAGGTGGGTCATTCAGGAGGCAGAAAAAAGTCTGGGATAGAGCAAGGTGCAGGAAGTTTCCCTCGGGAAGATGCGACAAGACAGCCACGTGGTACCTGAGTACCTCTAGTCAGAGAAGAGCCTAGCTATATGGCCAAGAAACTTGTAAATATATTTTGAGTCCGAGTCTTATTTCTGGGAGCAGGGGGCTGGGAGCAAGAACCAGACCTAACTCTTACAGGTACCTTTATATTTTTCCTTTCAGACATATCTCACTATGCAGCCGTGACTGACTAGAAACTCCTTATGTAGACCAGGCTGGCCTGGAGTTCACAGGGATCCATTTGGCTGGGATTGAAGGTGTGTATACCTCCACACCTGACCCAAGGGCACTATCTCCAAAGCCTCATTTTGTCATAGTGGTCCTTCTTAAATGTCAGCCGGGCAACTGCTGGTGTTAGACCGATCTTGTTGGATGTTAGACATCCAACTTAGGGGTACACAAGATAGGACCAATCCCATGACAGAACCACCTGTGGAGTCCCATGGATCCTTTTGGTGAGCACAGGGCTTTCCATACTCATCTACTTACAATGCTGAGAAACAGGAGTCAAGTGAATGTCACATCCGTCTCTACAGCAATAATAGTAAACCTTCCGGCATACTAATATTTTTATTCATCCACAAACACGTAAACTATAAAAAAGTGCAGCCCCAGTCATCTCGTTAAGAGAGTCACTTTCAATAAAATTTCACTTTTCATGTTACTCATAAAGTGTGTAACGTATTTATAGTGTGTCGATTATGTCCTAGAGATAATAACTCACATAGGGTATTTTGAAAGGCTTAAAGCCTAAGGACACAGGAACTAGAAACAAAATTTAATTTCAATATCTACGGAGGGGGTATCTATCACAGCAAATTGTGCTTGAATGGCCAATAAAAGACTGTCAGGCATTAAAGCGCATTATACTGAGATCAAATTTCCTAGGTGAAATGAGATGGAAATATGAAATAGTTAAAAGAGACTATGTAAGATCTTCAAACTGTCAATGGAGAGCAGGCACAGCATCTTGACAACATGTGACCCTGAGCATCTACGGCAATTAATTCAGTTGAACTCATTTAAAAGATGGACTTATTTGTGCTGCAGCGGAAGTTATAGCCTTTGCAACGGTTTAAAATACGATAGGAATTTTAGGTATCTAACTAAAATGTCTGAGAGGGTCCATGATCTGTGCTATCTACAAATTTTGGAAGAAAACTATGCTCACTCTAATATTAGCAATGCTGTGCCAACTAACCAAAAAATTTAAAGGATCAGAAGAAAAAATATAAGATGGTAATTATTCTTTATTATTATTATTATCATCAGTGTGTGTGTGTGTGTGTGTGTGTGTGTGTGTGTGTGTGAGATATATGTGTGATGTGTGTGTGTGTGATGTGTGTGTATGTGTGTGTGTGGTGTGTGTGTGTGTGTGTGTGTGAGATATATGTGTGATGTGTGTGTGTGTGATGTGTGTGTATGTGTGTGTGTGGTGTGTGTGTGGGGTGTGTGTGTGTGTGTGTGTGTGTGTGTGTGTGTGTGTGTGTGTGAATGTATGCACAGTGTGTGTCAGGAAGTCAGAGAGCAACATTTGGGAGCTGGTTGTCTCCTTCCATCATGGGATCTGGGGACAAAACTCGGGTCATCAGGCCCACACAGCAAGCACTCTTGACTGCTGATCTTGCTGTCCTGACAGGATGGTACTTTATTTTGTTTTGCTTTGAGTCAAGGTCTCACTATGCAGCCCCAGATGGCCTGGAACTCACAGAGATCTACCTGATTCTGCCTCCCAAGTGCTGGAATCAAAGATGGAGTAGGGAGGTATTCTTGCAAGCTCTCAGCCCCTGGAGATGTCTGCTCTCTGCTAGAATCAGGGTTCTCTGAACTGTAACTAAATGATGATGGAATGAACATCTACATTATAATCAAGTACCAGGCCCATTGGCTGTGAACTGCGGGACATGGAAACCAGAACAAACCTGAACTCTCAATCAAACCACACGCAGCAAGATGGCACTTTAAAAGAGAAGAAAGGGCTTATGGACATAGTTCAGCAGGTACTGGCTGTCTAGCTTGTGTGAAGTCCTGGATTTGACCCTGGGCATTGTGTAAACTGAGCTTGGTGATACAAACCTGTAACACCAAGGAGGTAGAGACAGAAAAACTTGAAATTCAACATCAGCCTTTGCTTTATGAGTTGAGGCCAACCCGAGACATGTGTAAACCTAAAAAGTAAATAATAATAACACAATAATAATGATCACCACCACCACCACCACCATCTTCATCATCACAGAAGTAAAGCAATAAGGAGTGGCTGTTCCACCAAGTGGGAGACCAGCAACTCTGAGTGGCTGGCCACAGAAATCACTGGAAGAGGTAACGCTAAGCTGACTGCCAAGATGGAGGTCAGCCACCTCTCTACCACCCAGAAACAATCTAGTTAGAACATTCTGGAAGGGTCCTGTTCATCCCAATCACATGTTATGAATGTGAAGTGTGACCTGGAGCTGTCGGACCCAGGAGGACAGGATGATAGAAACCATATCATAACCAGGTCAATTGTTATCCAACAGAACCTGAAAAGGGGATCAGAACAGAGCACGGCAAACACCCGAGGCTGTGACAGCCACACCCCAGCAGCAGTCACCACGACTCAGGTAGCGTCAAATGTCCTGTGAGCAGGGCAACTTCCCCTTCATGGAGAGAGAATCTGACAGCGTTCAGCTCTTGGTGCTGCCTTGTCTCTGCTGGGACGAGATTTCTCAGGACCATGACTAAATGATGATGTAATTAGTATTTATATTATAATCAAATACCGGTCTCATCAGGGGTGAACTGCAGGGCACATAAAACTTCTGAATACCCCTACTCTTCAGTCACGCATTTGCATGTAGCATCTTGGCTTTCTTCCAACATAAGGTAGAGTGCATCCATTTTACGAATCTTTCCTAATTATCATGCAAATTTCATCTCCAGGTCCTCAGAGGAGGATGGATGGCAAGGGTCTCATTCTCATAGATTGTCTATAAAACACGTGACAAATGCAACTATAAAGTTAACACCGGGAAGGATAATTGAACTGTTAATTATTCAGAGTGAGAGTGAGTTAAGAACATTTGCATGACCCTTTAAAGACGTCTGGCTAAAATGGAAGCTAAATTAATCCAGCTGACACCTATTGAGCACCACTGAATACATTAACCCATGGAGAGATCCTGCTAAGGAAGAAAAGCAAGGCAGGTCCTTGCTATGGGGACTACAAACATAAGCAGGGGTCCTGATACCTGGAATCAATAGTCAGCTGTCTTACTTATAGCTTCGTGGTTGCAGTAAAGCACCATGATCAACAGCAATGTGGGAAGAAAAGGTTTATTTCATCTTACAGCTTGCAGTCCATTTTCCCAAGAAGTCAGGGCAGGACTTCTTAGGCAGGAACCTGGAGGCAGGAGCTGATACAGAGGCCTTTGTGTGGGGAGTGCTGCTTTCTGACTTGCTCCCCTGGTTTGATCAGCCTACTTTCTTATAGAACCTAGGACTCCCAGCCCAGGGATGGCACCAGCCACAATGGGCTAGGCTCTTCTACATCAACTGTCATCCAAGAAAATGCCCACAGGCCAGTATGACAGGGGCATTTTCTCCATTGAGATTCTTTCTTGACAAATAACTCTAGCTTGTGTCAAGTTAAACACACACACACACACACACACACACACACACACACATGCATGCACCAAGTAGCCAGTACTGTACAGTAATGGAACACAGTTACAACAGAGCTAGAGAGATGGCTCATGAGTTCTCCCTGCGGTTCTGGAGGACCTGAGCTGGTCCCCAAGACTCAAGAGTTGCTCACAATGTCTGTAACTCCACCGCCAAGGGATCCAATGCCCTCTTCTAGCCTCTGTGAACCCCTACATTCATGTGTGCAAATTCACATGCACATTAACTAAAATAATAACAATAAAGACAGTTACAATAGTACAGTTGAAGGACAGAAGGATAGGAAGTCATTTGACCTCCATCTTAAAAAAAAAAAAAAGGAGGAGACATTTACTAGAAAGAGACAGGAATTGGCTGTTCAATACTGAGAGAGATACCCAGAGACTCACAAAGACTCTGCGTCCTTTTAGAGAATGTACGTTCAGTGCACCTAGAGCATACAGCCCCACTCCACCCTTGTGGGGGAGAGGGTGGGGAGCAAAATGGTAGAAGTTGGAGTTTTACTAATCTGCCGTTGGGCTCTATGTGTAAGACTTCATTCTGACTGGACCTGTGGTTGAGCATGAAGTAGTAGCATCTATCCTAGACACTCTGGGAAGACCCAGCATGGGGCAGAGATGAAGACATAAACATACAAACACAATGCAAGTATACCATTCCACTGAAACTACAGGAGAGCAGAGGTTTGAGCCATGTCAGGACTTCTCTTACAAGCCGAGTAGATTGCTGCTCACCTATAATTCCAGCACCCAGGAGAATGGGGCAGGAGGATCATGAAATCAGGTCTACGTAGGAGGCTCTATCTCAAGAAAACAATTAACCCAGTAATTCAGATGAGATACCCTATTAACCTCCAGAGAATGTCGACAGTTCATAGAAGCAGGCTCAGGCTCGTAATTCTCACATGGATTTCCCTGTCCAGTTTGTCGGACTTCCTCTGACACCATCATCTATAGCCCAGGATCGTGACAGCAAGCTCGGGTGCCTATTTTACAACAAAGGAAACAGTGTTGAGCTGGAGACCAAAGAATCCACCAACTGCACCTGTACAGACTCTCCCATTGCTGAGACACATTGCCTGAGAGAAACAGTCAAAAGAGGGGTTCTCTATTTCTGCTCACAGTTTCAGAGGGTCCCCTTCATGGTCAGCTATTCAGTTGTTTCTGGGCTCTGGTGAGGTAGAACATCATGACAGCAAGAGCCTGTGGCTGAGCAAAGTTATCCACCTTGGTTGGTGACCAGGAGGCAGAGAGTGGATGGGTCTTTCCAAGTTGTCTGGTTCCATCCATATCTCCTAGCCTGTATGGTGCCACCCATATAGGGACAAGTTTGTCCCTTAATTCATCATCTCTGGAAGCAGCCTTATAGACAAGCTTAAGTGTGCTTTATTACATTCCTAGGTAAATTTTTTTTGGAGGTGGGGGTGGGGTTCAAGACAGGGTTTCTCTGTGTAGCCCTGGCTGTCCTGGAACTCACTCTGGAGACCCAACTGGCCTCAAACTCACAGAAATCCTCGTGCCTCTGCCTCTAAGTGGTGGGACTAAAGGCGTGCACCACCACCTGGTATTCCTAGGTTTTCTTAATCCAATCAAGAGTAACTTTTTTTTTTTTAAACTGGGAGCCCCGAGTCTGCTGGAGCAAACAGCCCACCTGCCTCACTGACAACTAACTGTGACCTATAAAAAGCTGTTCACCTTGTCTCAGAGAAGACAGTTCTGCAGCAAGCAACATGTCTAAGAGCCCTTCCCCAGCAGACACAGTCGAGGTCAGACTTTACATGGACCACAGCCGGGCTCTGCATTTCCCTTGCCTTGTTTTGCTTTTCTACTGCCCTCCTTTAATAGACTCTGCTCTATCAATACATCCAGGAACACTGTATTCCAGTGCCCATATAACAAGGCAGGTGTCCAGTAAGCACCTGTAATTCCAGTTCCAAGGGGTCTGACTCCCTCTTCTATCCTATAAGAGTACACACACACACACACACACACACACACACACACACACACAGAGAGAGAGAGAGAGAGACAGAGACAGAGAGACAGAGAGACAGAGAGAGAGAGAGAGACAGAGAGACAGAGAGATGGAGAGAAAGAACCAGTGTAAGGGAGCTGGAGAGATGACTCAGAAGTTAGGACCACTCACTGCTCTTCCAGAGGTCTTGAGTTCAATTCTCAGCAACCACATGGTGGCTCACAACCATCTGTAAGGGGATCTGATGCCCTCTTCTGGCATGTTTGTGGACAGCTACAGTGTACTCATATACATAAAAAAAAAAAAATAAAAAATTAAAAAAAAAACCCAGTATAAGATGGCAAACAGAAAGGAAAAGCTGAAGAAAGGTAGCAGCTGGCATTCTTAATCCAATCAAGAGTAACTTTTTTTTTTACTGGGAGCACTGAGTCTGCTGGAGCAAACAGCCCACCATGCCTCACAGACAACTGACTGTGACCTGGTCACCAACCAAGGCAGATAACTTTGCTCAGCCACAGGCTTTTGCTGTCATGTTCTGCCTCACCAGAGCCCAGAAACAATGGAACAGCCAATTATTAAGGGGACCCTCTGAAACTGTGAGCAGAAATAGAGAACTCATATTTATATTTATATTTATATTTATATTTATATTTATATTTATATTTATATTTATATATATGGAGGTTGATCTGGAACAAGCATGGGCTTTCTTTGCTCCATGAACGCAGCCTACAATGGCTTCGAGGACATCCCCTTCTCTGTGGTCATGAGTGAGGGCTTCCTGGTGGCTAAGCACTATATTCATGACCTTCATGAATCCCAGCAGGTCTCTGGGTGGTGGGATTTTCCCATACATTTTACATATGGGAAAAGTGAAACCCACGGAGGCACAATGACATTACCAAGGTAATGAAAAAGCACGTGCGTGTCCTCAGCTGTTTCCACAGTCTGTGTCTTCCCCACTCTGTGTTCCCAGAATGTAGGACATTCAAAAATAGAGATCCAGGGACTCAGCGTCTCTGGAATGAAATGTCACTGAAGTCAGAGACACTGAATGTCACTGAAGTCAGAAAGCGCTGAGATCCTGCCTGGATTAGGACATTAACTCCCCACCTCTCACCCTAATGTTCACAACACACTTCTGTTCTCCTGGTTTCATGGCTTTTAAACGAGTATTCAAAACAGAAAACTCTGGCATCTTTCTCCCACCATGTGCTAAAAGATGCTCTCCTGCTACCTATGTACGTTTTGCCCTGTGTCTAACCTCCTCGGCCTGGCATGCCACATAAAGGTAAACCAAGCCACAAATAGAGATAAAATCACAGACACTGAAAATATCACGAATGAGCCTAAGCAGGTTTCACAAGCATGGGAGTCATAGAAAGTCTCCTTGCAAAGGTTACATTTTGTTTATTTCTTTGTTAAAAATTTGCCAGGTTCCATGTACACAGCTCACTTACCTCTAAAATAAAAAGAGTAAAATGCTGTTTCAGCCTCATAAATACAATCTGAAATCTATAACCTGCGACTTTCCAGGAGACGGATTGAGGCTGAGTTATCTCCCTATCGCATCTCTATCTCATAAAGAAGTTGTTTATTACTTTCTTCTTATTCGGTTGAGTTACTGGGCATAAATCTAAGACTCTGAGGCTTATACATCCGAGATGATTTCTATTCCTTGCTGGCTTAGGTTTTTATAACTCTAGTTCATGTATCAATTAAATGTTCTCATTGACACATTTTCCCTGGAGTATAAGCTTGTCTCTCACTATATGAGAGCTACCATCATTTCTTTTAGCTCCCTAAAATATTTTGCCCAGTAGAAATGAGTATCATTGCCAGGCTCGTTAGCCAAAGCCCTAGAAACTCCACTGAAGCACATGGCATATGACATTAAACATGGCATACGTGGAACATAATAGCTGCATGTGGTTCAAATTGCTTTCTGAGACAAGCGATGTCAAACTCTGTGATAGAGCCTGGCTGGATGGCTCAGTGGGTAAAGCACTTACTGTACAAAGCATGAAGAACTGGGTTCTGAGCCCCATAAAAAGACGAACATGGTAATGTGCGTTTGTAATAATCCTAGTTCTTCTACAGCAAGATGGGAGACAGGAAAATCTGCAGAAGCTTGTGGGTCAGCGAGTTCAGTGCATACAGAGGTGAATGAAAGACCCTGTCTCAAACAACATGGAAGATGAGAACGAAGACCTGAAGTTATCCTCTGACCATGAACATGTCATGCCACAGGAGCATGTGCATACACACACTCATGAACACACAACATATCCCACATCACACACACACACACACACACACACACACACACACATGAACACACACATGCACACACACACACACATACATCCCACATCACACATGCAGACACACACATCCCACATGCATACACACCCCACATCACACATGCACTCACAAACACACACACACATACACATTTGCACACACAGGCACACATCCCACATCACACATGCACTCACAAACAGGAACACACATGGAACTTGTTTTTCAATACATTAACAATCATTAGCCCTCTGACCACACTTTGCAGGTACTTAATAGGTTTATAAGGCAAAACACATATGCTTGCTCGTCTATCAAGGTATCTGATGGTGTCAACTCCATGTCAACTCCATGACATTCCTAATTGCCATGGACACAAGATGTGGGCATGTCATGGATTACCTAGCTTAGGTGCATTGAGTTGGGAAAACCCATTCTAAAATGCAGGCTGCACCATTCCATGGATTAGGGTCCTGGGCTGAGTTAAAAAGAGAAAGCAAGCTGAGCTCTAGCACTCGTTAGTCTTTGTTTCCTAACCATGGATGCAGGGTAACCCAGCTGCCTCCTGTTCCCGTCACTGTCTATTTCTTACCATTATGGACTGTGTATACCTCCCAACTGTAAGCCAAAATAAAACCTTTCTCCATAAAGTAACTTCTTACTGGAAACTTGCTCACAGTAACAAGAAAAACAACTCTGACTGCTTAGAAGAGTGAGCCCCAAATCAAATGCCTTGGTCATGTTGTCTTACTAAAGCAATAGAAAAGCAATGGAGACAGCAACTGAAAGAGCTTGGTATATATACTGATCAGAAATTGATCTGTAACCACATAGCCATTTTCCAGAGTCACAGACCAGATATTTTTTGCTGCCATTTCATGTATTACTCTGATGGGTTAGGCCAACTAGAGCATTAAGCAGGGCTAATGAGGGAGATGATGGGGAGTCAGTGAGAGTTCCTTGGGAGGACTAAATGGAGAGATGGCTCCGTGAGTAAGGGTGCACACTGTTTACTGTTTCTGCAGAGGAACCAGGCTCAGTACTCAGCACCCACATTGAGTAGCTCACAACTGCCTAACTCAAGTTTCAGGTGCTCTGAGGCCCTCTGCTGGCCCCCACAAGCACCTGCATCCATGTGCAATAGTTCCACACAAACACATACATACATATAATTTTAAACAAAAATAAATTTAAAAAAAGAAGATAGAACAACATAGAAACAAATAGAAATAGAAAAAGAAAGAAAGGGAGGAAAAGAAAATGGAGAGAGGAAACTAGAGACACGGGGATGGGAGAGGAAGACAAACTCAACCAGCCAAATGGTCCTTTCCTAAAGAAGTAAGAAATTTGATGGAAATCAAACACAGTTTCTAAAGAAATCGACTTCTCTGTTTGAAGATTAAAAAAACCTCCCACACTGGATTTTCTGTCTGAGACCATCCACCGAGAGGTCAAGGTAGTGGCCAGGACTTCTGAAAACACAGTCTCAGCCAAATCTAAAATGAGTCATATGCTCTTACCAGGAGCCACATCAATAATAAGTGATGACTCGCACAGTGGGGTTTGCCCTTCTTTGGCCACTCACTGGTGAAGTAACTCTGAACAATTCATTTAGACCTCTTGGATCTTGCTTTTAACATACTCAGTAACAGGCAAGAATCATTTGGGATCTCAGGCCCACTTCTATGGCTAAAAGGATTTTAGGAAGTTACGTAACTCCTGTAAACCTATTTTTTTTCCAGCCACACAATGTGAATAAGACATCAAAGAATTGTCTGGAAGAAGACGAGAAGGTACAGGTTGTCCAGCCCTGGTTATATAAAACTTTAGAACACAGGAACCACATCTACAGATGCAGGCCCTGGATCTGGAAAGGGAGGAGAGGTGGAAGGAAAGGGTTATGGGGGCGGGAGGAAGAAATGAGTGAAGTGGTAAGGATGTGGGAATAAAGATGTGGTCCTGGTGTGGTGAGGGGTCACACACCTACAGCTCTCAAAACTTTGCCAACTGTCCAGTGTTTACTGATCACTTAACTGCATATCAATTATACCTTTAAAAACAGCTCTGTTACTTTTAAAATTATGTGTATCTGTGTGCATCTGTGGGTGCCCTAATTGCTCTCTTATTGCTGTGAAGAGGCACCATGACCAAGGTAACTTACAAAGGAAAGCACTTCATCAGGGCTTGCTTATCGTTTCAAACGGTGAATCCATGACCATGGTGGGGAGCATGGCAGTAGACACGGGGGCACAGCACTGGGGCAGTAACGAAAGCTTACGTCCTGATCCACAAGTTGAGGGCAGAGGGGTGGAGAGGGAGAGGGAGAGGGAGAGGGAGAGGGAGAGGGAGAGGGAGAGGGAGAGGGAGAGGGAGAGGGAGAGGGAGAGGGAGAGGGAGAGGGACAGGGAGAGGGAGAGGGAGAGGGAGAGGGAGAGAGAGAGGGAGAGAGAGAGGGACAGGGACAGGGAGAGGGACAGAGACAGAGACAGAGACAGAGACAGAGACAGAGAGAAAGATAGACAGACAGGGACAGAGACAGATAGACTAGTTTTACTGTGGGTTTTTGAAACCTCAAAGCCCAACTCCAGTGACATACTTCCTCTAACAAGGCCATACCTCCTAATGCTTCCTCAAACAGTTGCACTAAATAGCGACCAAGCACTCAAACACACGAGTCTAAGGAAAGCAAGCTCATTGAGACAACCCCAGTGGGTATATGCACATCTGTGTTCTGGTGCCCACAGAGTCCCAAAGAAAGACATTGATCTCCCGGAATTAGAGTTACAAGACCTTGTGAGCTGCTCCGTGTGGGTGCTAAAACCGAACTCTGGTCCTTCCCAAGAGCAGTATAACAATTCTAACTGCTAAACCATCTCTCTTGTAAAAGGACAGAATTTACAAAATATACAAAATAATTATACAAAATGTGCCACAAACAAGCCTCCAGAAACATAGATTCATTTCTTTCTCCTGCCCTATTTTAGTGAAGGACCACTTGAAATGTTTCTGTGTGCTGGAGAGATGGCTCAGTGGTTAAGAGCACTGATTGCTTTTCCAGAGGTCCTGAGTTCAAATATCAGCAACCACATGGTGGCCCACAACCATCTGTAATGAGATCAGATGTCCTCTTCTTCCCTTTTTTTTTTTTTTTCCTTCTCTGTGAAGCCCTGGCTGTCCTGGAGCTCACTCAATAGATGAGGCTGGCCTCGAACTCAGAAATCTGCCTGTCTCTGCTTCCCAAGTGCTAGGATTAAAGGCGTGTACCACCACTGCCTGGCCCGGATGTCCTCTTCTAGTGTGTCTGGAAAACAGCTACAGTATACTTACATATAATAAATAAATCTTTTTTTTTAAAGGATTCTGCCTGGGCGTGGTGGCACACACCTTTAATCCCAGCACTTGGAAGGCAGAAGCAGGCAGATTTCTGAGTTCCAGGCCAGCCTGGTCTACAGAGTGAGTTCCAGGATAGTCAGGGCTTCACAGAGAAACCTTGTCTCAGAAAAAAAAAATAATAAAAATAAAAAATAAAATAAAAAAGAATTTTTTAAAAAGGGGCTGGAGAGATGGCTCAGAGGTTAAGAGCACTGACTGTTCTTCCAGAGGTCCTGAGTTCAATTCCCAGCAACCACATGGTGGCTCACAACCATAAGATCTGATGCCCTCTTCTGTGTATCTGAAGATAACTACAGTGACTTATGTATAATAATAAATAAATCTTTAAAAAAGAGAAAACTGTTTCTGTGTAACATAACATAATATTATAAACATTAAAATCCCACAGCAGCATTATGGGACAATATGCAAATACTGCTGTGGTTTAATTAGACTATCACCTTTATCAGCCATATTTTATATTGTTAGAATCACATTATATACAGGAAACCCCATGGTTTATCATAAAAATGTGTATGTGGGGCTCTGGAGATAGCTCAGTGGATAAGAGTGTTTGCTATGCAAGCATGTGGATTTGAGTTCCAATCCCTTCCATCCAGGTAAAGAGCCAGGCGTGGTTGGTTGTATGCACCGGCTGGTTTTATGTCAACTTGACACAAGCTAGAGCCATCAGAGAGAAGGCAGCCTCAGCTGAGAAAATGCCTTCATACAATGTGCTGTACACACCATGTGGGGAATTTTCTTAATTAGTGATTGATGTGGGAGGGTCCAACTTATTGTGGGTGGGGCCACTCCTGGGCTGGTGGTCCTGGGTTCTATAAGCAAGCAAACTAAGCAAGCCAGTAAGCAGCTGTCTTTTGTGGCCTTTGCATCAGCTCCTGTCTCCAGGTTCCTGTCCTGCTTGAGTTCCTATCCTGACTTCTTTCAATGCCAAACGATGATGTAGAAGCTTAAGCCAAATAAACCCTGTCCTCTCCAAGCTGCTTTGGTCGTGGTGTTCCATCATAGGCACAGTAACGCTAACTAAGGCATTTCGTGTTCCTGTGACCCCAGCATTGCGGGTAGGGCAATAAAAGGCAGATCCTAGAAGCCCCTGGCCAGCCAGCCTAGCCGAAATGATAAACTACAGGGTCAATGAGAGAACCTGCCCAGAGGCAGCAAGATGGACATCAACAAAGGGAGACAACCATGTCCTCCTCTGGCCTCTGCACGACAAGTGTAGGGTGCATGCATGCACGTGTGTGCACACAGTGTCCATGTTATTTTTAATAGTTACCTCATGATGTCTCAGAGGTGGGAATTCTGGACATACCCTAAAAGTAGAAGTGCCAGGATTTACTGAGCCAGAGATGTGAGCGAAAGAGGATCTCAGAATGGCGGTGTGGCTTTTGGCCTGAGCTATCTGAAGTCTGGCGAGGATGACATTTTCTGAGAAGGGAAAGATGGGGAAAGGGCAGCTTTGAAGGAGGAGCTGAGGAATTCAGTCTGGAGGACAACCGTTAAATATCAAACTGGCGATGAGGAATAGGAGGTAGATGCTAGAACGGGGTGTGTGTTGTGGGGTCCAACTGGAGATACAGATTTTAGGACATGCATGAACACTCAGCACGAATGTTGTGGTGGTTTGAATAATTATAATCTCCATAGACTCATGTGTGTAAATGTTTGACCATAGGAAATGGCACTATTTGGAGGCATAGCCTTGTGGGAGGAAGTGTGTCACTATGAGGGTGGGCTCTGAGGTCTTCTATGCCCAAGTTCCACCCAGTGTGGAGTCCAGTTTCCTTCTGCCTGCTGATCAAGATGTAGAACTCCTCCAGTACCACATCTGCCTGTGCACTGCCATATTTCCTGCCGTGACAGAAATGGGTTGAACTTCAGAAACTGTAAAGGTTTTCCTTTATAAGAGTTGCCTTGGTCATGGTGTCTGTTCATAGTGATGGAAACCCTAACTAAGATAAATGTGGTATTTAAAACCATGAGCTGCATGGGGTCAAGGACACACAAATGAAGACATAGCAGAAGAGGTTTCACCACTCAGCAAGAGGAGGGCGAAAGCGATACTCTTGAAATAAGGAGTGCCACCAAAGGGTGACAGCAAACAGAAGACCCTAACAAGTCACACAAGTGGCCAATACATATGGCAATCTATCCTTGACAGCATTAGCCGTGACAGAAACACACATCAAAACTATGACAAGATAGGACTTCACACCCCTCAGGATGGCTAGACACAATAGAAAAGAAAGATCCTGCACCCTGCTCATACATGTGAAATGGTGTGGCCTTTGGGAGAGAGTTTGATAGTTCCTTATAGGAAACAGAGAGAACAGAGAGTCTTCATATGAAGCAGCAATTCAATGCCCAGGGATAGCCAGGTGCACAGCCACAAGGCGTGAAAGTAAGTGTCAATCCAAAACTTGTATATCGGGGTAAACAGAGAGATTATGCATGGTAGCTACAAGTCAAGAAAAGAGCAAATGTCCACTTTTCAGAGAGAGAGGGAGAGAAAGACAGAGAGAGGCAAAGACAGAGAAGAGAATATACCACTTATACATGGTGGAGGGAGGGAGAAAAAAATCTGCAGAGACTAACTAAGGGGAAGTCTGGGTGCTGGAGTTACGAGATGAAGACTTCACAATCAGGTGCTTTATAAACCGTGGCAGAATGGCCGGGCACCTTTTCTAAGGCAGGCAAGCATGCATGAGAGTAAAGGGACAGATTAGGAAGTGGGGCAAATAGCTTTTGGGGTTGAAACATGTGGCTCACGCAGTGTGGTGCCAGAGCTGGTTTTCTGCCCCCTCCAGGGTTAGCAGTTGTTTGCTTAGTGACTTTTCTGGCTAATTCGTTGTTTTCTTTGTTCATGACTCTCAAGTCCTCACTCGATTAGCTTAGTGACCAACAAATACTTAGATAAAGATTTTCTGAGTTACCAAGAACCAACTAGTCTCCTAGCCTTGAAGTATATTTTGAGGTTGAGTAGAAACACTTCTCCTACCCCCACCCCCAGCCTCTGTCTCCATACATAGCTCAAACAGTTCACAGCCTTGACATTCTCCTGCCTGAGGCTTTCAAGTGCTGGGATTACAGGTTTATATCAGCAATAATAACCTGTCCTGATTTCCTACTTATATAGAAGCTCGAGATCAGCTAGAGTCGAAAGCTTAGAGATGTTTTCTATTTTCCTGAGCATGCGTGCAGCTACACACATACGTTGAGACGGTTTGAATGCTGCTTTGGACACACCTCATTGCTCAGTTTTTTTCTTTTTCCTCTCCCCTCTACCCCTCCTCTCTTCTCCCTTTAGAGTTTTATTCACGTTGTCTTTCTTCCCTTGAGACAAACTCTCTATGAAACCCACTGTGGTGGTTTGAATGAGAAATGCTCGCCACAGTCTCAGGCATTTGAGCACTTGGTCCCTTATCGGTGCTATTTTGGGAGGCCTCGTTGGAGTAGCCTTGCTGGAGGAAAGGCTGAGGCCGGCCTTTGAAAGTCAAAGTCTCATGCCACGTCTAGTTAATGCTCTCTGCTTTGTGTTTTTGGTTGCGGTGTCACAAGCTCAGTTTCCTGCTCCTGCCACTATGCTGGCTGATAACAACCTTGGCTTGCTTCCATGATGGACTCTTATCTCTCTGGAACTATAAGGTGAAATAAACTCTCCCATAAGTCATTTTTGGTGAAGATGTTTTACCACAGTGACAGAAAAGCAAATAAATTCCCCAGTATGGCCTCACTTTCACCAAATGACTCCACCTCACAGTGCTGGCACGGCAGGCGGCTGCTACCATGCCCTCCCAATTTTTCTTCTCCTTTTCTGTAGTCCGCTGTTTGCTCCAACTGTTGCTCACAGCATCAACCAGCCACAACTTCATTTCTCCTCATTCTTAGCTCTAGGGATTGAACCAATGGCCTCACACTCGCTAATCATGGGCGGAACCTCTGAACACGTTTCCAGCCAGGCAGCCAGTAATGTTGGTTCATTTGGATTTTCTATGAACACCCTCTCCTGTACCTGTGAGAGAAGGCTTAAGCCCCAGGTGCTCTGTCAGTTGAAATAAAGAGAAGGCTTTCGAGTGAGATCTTCCAGGAAACCAGCAATCAAACTGCTCTTATGAAGAGGTAAATTTGGGGAGATTCTCAGGCAGCAGTTTCCCTGATGCCACCCATATCCCCTGCCTTGCGTGAGAATGGAATGTCTGAGAGACTTGTCACGAGAACACCTAAACAAATGTTCTCCAATCACATATCCAATGACCGCTTAATTAGCTCTTCCAGTGCAGGTGTTGATTTTTTTCTACTTGAATTTTTTCTCTACATCTTCACTTATTAGTATACAATTTTTCATATTTGGCACAGTGGCACATGCCTATAACCCCAGCATTTGAGAAACTAAGGCAAGAGGATTATTAATTAGTTCAAGAGGCCATCTTGGCTACATAATGAGTTTGAAGCTAGTCTCTCTCTCTCTCTCTCTCTCTCTCTCTCTCTCTCTCTCTCTCTCACACACACACACACACACTTTCCTCTATTCACCTCCAACTGGGTACCATTGGTCAACATTCCTCACTGTGTAGGACCACAGTAAACTATGTTTTAAAGTTCTCATACTTCAACTATAGGGTTTGGGAGTGTAGTGTAGCGCAGTGGCATGCACAAGGCCTGGGACTCACTCCCAAGCACCCCTCAAAAACGTCAATTATGACCTCTGCTTTGACCCGTCATCACTAAAGTAAGTATTTTACTTTCCAAAGCTAATTTTATGAACCTCATCTATCACATTATTGACATTTAGATTCACTGCAATGCAGTTAGACGATGTCGTCTGCACAGAACCATTTCCCTGCGAGCTGTAATGGCCAAGCCATGCTCTCTAGCCAGGCTCCCAGTCAATGTTTGTGAATGTCTCCTGTGCACATGAGAATAGTATGCATCTGCCTATTATTGAACACTTACTCCCCTGCTTCTCACCCTGTGGGTTTCCCCTTGAGACAGTCTCATGCATCCCAGGCAAGGACACCAAGTAGCTGAGGTTGGCTATGAGTCTCTGATAGCCCTGCTGAAAACGCAGGTGTGTGTCACCATGCTCGATCTAGGGGGTGAAATGAAACCCAGGGCTCCATGCTTCTCAGGCACTCTGTCAGCTCAGATCCCTCATTTTATTCTTCGGAAAAGGACCGCTCACTGACCCTAGACCTCACCAGTGGGCTGGACTAGGTAGCCAGAAACCTCTGTCTTTTATTTTCCCAGTACTGGAATTATGGGCTCTTGATCTGGCTTTAAAAAATATTATTTTTTTATGTGTGCACGTTTGTATATGCCTCAGGTGTGTGTGTGTGTGTGTGTGTGTAAAAGCTAGATGACTACTTTGTGCAGAGAGCCATGCAGGAGGGATGACAAATGGCTTTAGAACTCATGGAATGCAGCCCACAGGTTACCATACCCATGTGGGTAGCCCTCGGTGTGGCACAGCCCGGAGGACCATGTGTCCTGAAGACGTTGTTACATTGTTATAGGGTTCTGCTCTGCTTGTAGCCCTCACATCCCTCTTAATCTAAGAATTGTATGAAAACTCTAAGGGAGCTTTACATGCCTCCCAGGACAGTACCTCTGACATTCACACCAACAATGCTTGATCCCTATCAGGTATTGCTGCTGGAGCAGATTAATGATTCTATCACCACCCTAGAGAAGAATTTAGAGATGTAGTTTGTCAACAATGACCACCACCCTTAGAAAACATTTGGAAAAATGGGGTTGTTAATGAAGCTAGGTTGAAATGTTTTTATGACTGGCTCTGATGTAAAAAAAAAAATCTTAGGGAACAATCTGAAGTTCAAAGAGGCACACTCTTCTTAGTTAAGCTAGGGACCTTCTATGGTCAGGGAACAAGAACAATGGCTGCACTGACTGATGTGATTCTCGCTGAGGCCGGACTGGTGATAATTGATTTCTTATTCCCAGTTTTGCCCTCAGCTTCCTGATATGATATATTAAGAATTGCTGATGAGTAGATATGCATTCTGAGGACTCAAGGTAGATACGACTGATTTTTATATAAAAGTTTAAATTTGTGATTCTTTTAAGATTTTTACAAGATTAGTTTTAAAGATGAATAATAAAATAATTATGTCTTTCTTTGTAACTGTCAGGAAGAGAAACTGGCTGAGAAGGCTATCTTGCTTGCTAATACTTTGTTAATCTATAACAAGTTGCTTGGTTATGAATGTACATGGGTGTTTTTTTTTAATAATAATTTGTTTTCTTTACCTGTACTATGTAATGTTATTTCTTGTAAAGGTATTAGAAAGCACATTGGTTTTCAATAATAATGCCCTAGAAAAAGCTAAAATGTAACCACACTGTAGTTGTATACTGCCTGAAAGATTTTGCTGGGATTGATGAGCAGGGGAAGAAAGAATAAAAAATGGTGTGGTGTGGCTAGGGCATTGTCTCTTTCACCCATCAACTGTGTGTGTGTATGTCTAACGTTTGTGCGAACGGGGGCTGGGACATTGCTCCTTCCACCCACCAGTTGTGTGTATTTATGGATGTTTGTGTGGAGTACTTGGATTCTGCTTGCTGGAGCTTTGTTCTAACCATTCTATGTGTGAATGTGATATGTCTGTCTATAGGCTTATATGCATGCATGTGTGTATGTACGCATGTTGGTGCGTATGAAGTTATTTCACCTTGACTTTTGTTTCGTCCATTCAGAGAGAGCGTGTGTGTGTATGTGCACACGTGTGCGTGTGTAAACTTTCTTTCTCTTTCTCGCCAGCCCCAAGGAGTTAAAAGCATTCATCGTTTTCTGCTGGCTATACAGAGTGCTGGCTCTAGTTACTTTTGTTTCCTCAGGGAAAAAGTCTGCTGAGCAGCCTTTCCAATCGCTGACTGCCTTTGGCGGCAGCCCCTGTAGGTCTCAGGATCCACTTAGTCAGCGGCTCTAAGCACTGACCCCCAACAGCTGCCTGCCTCAGTTTACCCACCACACGGATGCCAAATCCAGAGCATTGGCAACTTTGTAGTTAGTCTTCTCTTCCTGCCTTTACATGGTTCCAGGTTGAATGGCATCTTCAGGTTAACCCGGCAGGCACTTTTACTCCCCCCACCCCCAAACCTTTTACTGTTGGTCCCGTGTCTGGATTCTCCCGTGCATGCTAGAGATTAGAACTCACGGCCTCATCCTCCACTTTACAAAGTTTTTTGTTTTGTTTTGAGTCGGGGTTTCTCTGTGTAACCCTGGCTGTCCTGGCTCTGTAGACCAGGCTGGCCTTGAACTCAAAGATCCTCCTGCCTCTGTCTCCCAAGTGCTGGGGTTAAAGGCATGTGCCACCACCTCCTGGCTTAGATTAATATTCTTAATTGTGGTCAGCACGCACATGTATTCTCTACACACACACACACACACACACACACACACACACACACACACACACTTGCTCTTTTATATGCCCGTTCACCTGAGCTGGTGAACTGCCAGGTGTCAAAAATGGCAACAAACGGGTCTGGAGAAATGGCTCAGAGATGGAAAGTATTGGAAGCTTTTCCGGAAGACCTAGGTTTGTTTGATTCCCAGCATCCATACGGCAGCTCACCATCTGTAACTCCCGTTCTGAAGACCCAACGCTTCTCTGACCTCTGCAAGCCATATACACCTTTTTTTTTAATGGCAGCAAACCACAAGAGCTTGTTAAACTTGTTAATCCTAACTGCTGTGGTTCAAGCAAGAGGCTGACCTGGAGAGAGCACTCACCTTCCGGTTCCATTTGCCCTTGAAGTGGCACCTCCTGATTTCAAGGTGCAGAAGTGTCATCTTGCAAACGAAGGACAGAACCCCAAACAACAGGCTGCAGCACTGGGACTGGGATGAGGACAGGAAAGGAGGGCTAGACTTCAGGATGAGCTGAGCCTGAGTAAGCACAAGGGGACACTGGGCTAGGTGGCTTAGGGAGAGCTCTTCCCAAGGCCTCAAAGTGACCTAGAAGAAGGTGAAAGGTCTGGAAATGCTAATGTGTAAGAGAGGCCTAAGCCCTGGACTGTAACCTACTTGAGGGCTGGGGTGGGGTGAGGTGGCAGGAGGGGGCTGGGGGTGGGGTGGGGTGGAAGAGGGGGCTGCGGGGGGGCTGCAGGAGGGAGCTGCAGGAGGGGGCTGGGGGGGTCTGCAGGAAGGAGCTGCAGGAGGGGGCTGGGGGGGTCTGCAGGAGGGAGCTGCAGGAGGGGGCTGGGGGGGTCTGCAGGAGGGAGCTGCAGGAGGGGGCTGGGGGGGTCTGCAGGAGGGAGCTGCAGGAGGGGGCTGGGGGGGCTGCAGGAGGGAGCTGCAGGAGGGGGCTGGGGGGGTCTGCAGGAAGGAGCTGCGGGGGGGGGGTTGGGTGCAGGAGGAGGCTGTGGGGAGGGGAAGCGACAGGAGGGGGTTGCAGGGGGCGGTGCAGGTGGGGGCTGCGGGGGGGGGGTGCAGGAGGGGGCTGCAGGGGTGGGGAGATGGGGGGGCGTGCCTCAGGGTGTGTGTGGAAGGCCGCACAAATCAGGAAGGCCTGCCAGGTAAACTGACTTTTCTATGGTGTCTTTGTAAATAAATCGGCAAGGCTTTCAAAACATTAAAAGATTATATTTATTTGTCTGTAATGTGGATGTAGCCACGGCCTGTCACGGAGGAGGTCAGAGGACAGCTTGTGGGAGTTTTCTTCTTCTACTCTATGGGTCCAGGGGATTGAATTCTGGTTGCCAGATTTGGTGGCAAGCACGATGCCTGTAGAGCCATGTCACCAGCACCAAATCCATAGGCTTTTGACCAGTACTTGCCCTGTATTATCTGTTAGACTCACAGGGTGGGGCGAGTCGATCTGTTTCACTCAGTTTCTCCCCTGGTCTATTTGAGGCTACTTTATTAGGAGCACACAGTATTTTTTAATAAATTTTCTCTGGTTAATATTTTAAATAAATTTCTCTTCTCTCTTTTATTATTATTTATTTATTATTTTATTATTATTTATTATTTTTTTTATTATGTATACAGCTTTCTGCCTGGATGTATGCCTCCAGGCCAGAAGAGGGCACCAGATCTCACTACAGATGGTTGTGAGCCACCAGGTGGTTGCTGGGAATTGAACTCAGGACCTCTAGAAGAGCAGTCAGAGCCATACCGCCAGCCCCCTTCTTTTACTTTCAATCTGGCCATATCCGAATGCTTGAGGTATGATCCAAAATAGCATCCATTTGGAAAATCTAACTGTACAACACTTGTACGCCTAGTTCATTTACATCTGGCTTGTTCCTTTGCATTTGTCTCTCTGACCATTTTACCTTTTCGTCCCAACTTGTTCTGGACTTTCACTGTTTTTTTTTTTTTTCATAGATCCTGGTCTTTGGAGGGGTTGATTACATTTTTTTTTAAATTTATCTCTAATCGATTGAATTTACAGACCTTTTATTAATCTTCCTTGAAATACTACTATGACCATTTAAGTTATTTGGCTCTAATTTTGAATTTCTTGGCCCTTGCCAGAACAATTAAGGACCTTTGAATATTTTTATTTTCAATATACTATGTTCCTATGCAGAACAGTATTCTAAATATTAGCTTCTTATTAATACCATAAAATAAAAGCTATTTTACACAACTAATATTTATTTGGAGTTCTATACATGCTTCTAAAAAAACATCACTTTAGCCGAATGGTGGTGGGACACACCTTTAGTCTCAGTGCTTGGGAAACAGAGGCAGATGGATCTCTTGTGAGTTTGAGACCAGTCTGGCCTACAGAGCTAGTTCCAGGACAGGCAAAGCTACACAGAGAAACCCTGTTTCAAAAAAAAAAAAAAACAAAAAAACAAACAAAGAACCACACACACACACACACACACACACACACACACACACACACACACACACAGAGAGAGAGAGAGAGAGACCCACATTACTTTAATCCTTTTTCCGTAGACCATCTGTTGGATTATTCTCTTCCTTAATTCTAATTCACTGTAACTGATAGTAAATGTATTTCCTGTTTATATGTACATTTTCCCCCCTTTGTTTTGAAAGATAATTTGGATGGATGTGAAATTCCAGGGTGGCAGTTATATTCTCTAAGCAATTGTTTTCTGAGACAGGATCTCATGTATCCTAGGTTGGCCTCTGGCACGCTATGTACCAGAGAATGAACTTCTGGTCCCCCTGCCTCCACCTCTGAGGTACTGGGATTGCAGGATGACATCACTACGCTCAGCTTTGTTGGAGAGACAGATCCAGGGCGTTGTGTGCGCTGTGCACACACTCTGTGAAATGTGGCACATTTCCAGACCACTCCCAGCCTGTGGGAGATGCTGTCCCACTGGCGTCTGGTTTCCTAGCTGCTGCTAAAGTCAGTGGTGATGTTTTCATTCTGCTTTCTGCATGGCAGATTCTAAAAACCTTTTGTTTATAGGGCTCCGCAGTTTCACTACTTCTACCTAAGCATGGATTCCTTTTTAGTTTCCCCAGTTTTAGACAGGATGTGGAGGGGGTTTGGTTGGTTGGTTGAGTTCTGCTTTGTGAAACAAGGTTTCTCTGTATAGTCCTGGCTACCCTGGAAGTGGTATTATGTGAGAGTGTTGGATCCCCTTGAGCTGGAATTACAGACAGTTGTGAGCTACCATGTGGGTGCTTGGAACTGAACCTGAGTCTTCTGGAAGAGCAGCCAGTGCTCTTAACCACTGAGCCACCTCTCCAGCTCCCACACGCTATTTTGTTTTAGGTTGCTTCCTTTGTTTAGACCACTAAATAGCCAGAGAGGAACAAGGCACTATGCATCTATACATTGATTTTCTTCACTAAAAAAATGCTTTGTTAGATCTTAGAACTCAACTACTCAAGAAAATAAAAATCTCTCTCCATGGTGCATTTATAGATTAAAAAAAAAACAAAACCACTTGCTTATCATATTCCTCACATACTAACCTTCTTATAAAAGAAAACAGACAACCTGGCTCAGAAGCACATGTCAGAAACCAATTTTAACTGGCAATTCCCGTCTGTCCCATACCAATGATATAAAAAGGGTCTAATGGCCAAAGTTAAGGAATTAAAAAGTACAGTGTTCGTTCTTTATTTGATTTTCTATACATGCCAATCTATGTGAAAATTTAATTCATAAATTAGGTAGAGCAGAAGATTAATGGCAGAAATTAATGATAAAAATAGCAATTATAACACACCGTATAAAACGTATGTGAATATACTTTCCTCAGAGTGTCTCATTGTACTTCATTGACCACACTTGGCCAATACTTCAGAAACAGAATGTGCACATTAGGGGAGACCATCACAGATTTAACTTAATCTTCTTTTAAAAACAGATTTTTCTATTTTAAAATTGTGTGTGTGTATCTGTGTATGGGCTCCTGTGTAGTGCCCACAGAGGCCAGGGGTGGTCACTGGGCTCCTGGGAGCTGGGTTGTGAGCCACCTTACACGGATGTGGGAACTGAACTCAGGTTCATTAACTTAGGTTTTCATGTAAAGGGGTCCAGACATTTCTTTTTTGTTGTTGTTGTTTTGTTTTGTTTTTCAAGACAGGGTTTCTCTGTAGCCCTGGCTGTCCTGGAACTCACTCTGTAGACCAGGCTGGCTTCGAACTCAGAAATCCGCCTGCCTCTGGTTCCCGAGTGCTGGGATTAAAGGCGTGCGCCACCATGCCTGGCAGGGGTTCAGACATTTCTAATCTTCTGCTGCTTGAGGTCCTAGGCATCTCAGAGCTGGAAGAAACCCAGAGGTCATGTGATCTTCATTTTTTCTCTTGAGAAAACTGAGATGTAAGAAGTCAGTTAACCTGATCTACATCTGAACCCCTGAAGTTGGCCACCTGCTTCCCAGGAAGAACCGGGGACCACAGGACGGGATCAAGCTCCACTGTGTGGCTCCACTATGTGCTTGTCGTGCAAGCATGAGGACCTAAGTTCAAATCCCAGTACCCACATAAGAGTCGGGCATGGCCATACACTTTTAAATCCCGGAGACAAAGACAGAAGGAGGTGAGGGTTGGCTGACCAGGCAGTCTAGACAAAATGACAAAGTTTAAAAAAATAAAACGGGGAGTGATCAAGTAAGAAATCTGACATCAACCTTTGGTTTACACACATACTCACACACACATACACACACTCACACACATACACTCACACAAATATACATACAAGCACACACATTCACACACACCCAAGTACACACACACTCTCTCTCACACACATACTCATATACACAAATAAATATATAGAGATTTTCTTGTACCGAATATAGCTCTTGTTACCTGCTATCAATGTCACTGTGTTTGCCCATGTCCTCAGCCCTCACTTCAGGAACTCAAGTTCACTGTGAGCAATGCACATGGCCAGCTACCCTGAACACCACTAAACTGTGAAGAGCTTATTTAAAAAACAAAACAATGCTGGGCAGTGGTGGTGCTCGCCTTTAATCCCAGCACTTGGGAGGCAGAGGCAGGCGGATTTCTGAGTTCGAGGCCAGCCTGGTCTACAAAGTTGAGTTCCAGGACAGCCGGGACTATACAGAGAAACCCTGTCTTGAAAAAAAAAAAAAACAAAAAAACAAAAAAACCCCAAACCAAACCAAACCAACAACAACAACAACAACAACAACAAAACAACATTGTGTTGTCTGGCTTCTAAAATATATAGACGTTTTTGTTGTTGTTTAAACAATTGTTAAAAAAAATTGAATGAACCTGCTTCCCCTGAAAAGTAGCTATAAAATTGATGGTTTATCTTAAAATTGATCAAACTGTAAGTGTAGAAGACATGTCTTGTCATTGGCTTTCTCCTCTGTCATTCCAGCCTGGCCCGGCACTCTGCATGAAGAGGCAGGAACTGAGAGCCCATGGTTTTGCTGAATTTCATCTCTTGTGTTCATCCTTTTCTTGCTCCTCACAGACCTCCGAGGGTCGGAAATTGGAGGCAAATTGACTTTACCATGGGAACTAAGTGCAGCAATTTCTTGGCGTTCTGCATCGTTTTAGCTGTGCTATTTTTATTTCTTAAAATATCTAGATGTCAGAACCTCGCTTCTAAAGAGACATTATGGACTAAAGATGCCAAGCATGGTTTTTTAAAAAGCGCCAAAGAAGGACTTTCAATAATTAATGCCACGCTAGTTATAAATTCTAGCCAGACTGGGAAATCTCAGGGTGAGGCGGGCAGATCAGCGAGCTGGTGACCTGCTGTGGCTAGGCCACCAAGGGGGTCACTTCAGCACCTTCTCCTCTGCGAGAAAAAGGAAGTGACGCTTAGCCTGCATCTTTATCAGAAAGGACAAAGCCGGCAGTGCTGGGCTTCAGAAAGGAGGTAGGCAAGAGACTGGAATACAGAGACTTGGAAATCATATGAACTCTGGTGTTTACAGCCTCTGTGAACCTCAGTAGAAAATATTCAATAGAAACTTGGGTGTCAGATGTCAGTATCAAGATTCAGTGGACATAACCCAGGTGACTTTGGAGAATAACTGAAAAGATCTTGCTCCTTCCCCACCTCCTTCCTTGCGTCACTTCTGACATCACAGAGAATTACTCAAATATTTGGGTCCGTTGGTTCTGTGCTTGACTATCCTGCCTTCTTAAGTGCACAGTATACTCTATGCCCATACCACTCAACTGGTAAAAGCAAGAGTCCTTTGTCACTATAGCACAGCTAAATTTGTGACATGATTGGCCCAATTTTTGCCAGTTTTTATAAACATTAATATTATTTACCTAGTCTTTCAGTTTGCGTTCTCTTGCTGTGATAAACACCAGCTTGGGTTGATAAAAATCAACCTTACTTTATCTTCTGACACCCAGGTCATATTCCATTACTGAGGGAAGTCTCAAGGCAGGAGCCTGCAGGCAGGAACTAAAGCAGAGACTGCAGAGAAATGCTGCTTATTGGCTTGCACGCTCTGGCTTGCTCAGCTACCTTTCTTATACAGCCCTGCCTAGGGATGGCACCACCCACAGTGGACTGGGCTCTCCTATATCAAGTAGCAGTCAAGCAAGTGCCTCACAGGCATGTTGTCTGAGTTAGATTTCTATTGCTAGGATAAAGACTATAACCAAAACTTGGGGAGGAAGGGTTTATGTCACCTGAAGGCTTTTAGTCCTTCCTCAGGAGAAGCGAGGCAGGAACTCGAGGCAGGAACCTGGAGGTGGGAACAGAAGCAGAGTCATGGAAGAATGATGCTTACTGGCTTGCGCTGTAGGACTTATTCAGCTTGCTCGGAGGTGGCACTGCTCCCAGGGAACTAGTCCCTCCCACATCAGCTATTCAAGAAAATCCACGCAGACTCGTCTACAGACAATGTGATAAAGGTATTTCTCAACTGAGGTTCCTCAGGCTAGATAACTCTAGCTTGTGTCAAGCTGACAAAATAGTGACCAGGACACAACCTACAAGCCAGTCTAATGGAGCCAATTCCTTAACTCAGGTTCCCTCTTCCCCGATGACCATTGTTAAGTTGTGTTAAGTTGATGGTGGATGTTAACCATAACACCTAGTATGTTTGAGACAGCCAAAGACTAAATGCCTATGAAGCCACTAATTTCACACACTAATTACATAACATACATGGAGGTGCAACTTTTATGATATGAGCTAAAACAAATGGCATACATGCAATGTGTTGTTGGTACAGGACTTCAAATTACTCATGTCAGTAGACATGGATATGCAGGAAATTTGGGATTAATAAAATTATTATGGGCTTGCGGGCTGGCTCAGTTGGTAGGAGCACTGACTGCTCTTCTGAAGGTCCTGAGTTCAAATCCCAGCAACCACATGGTGGCTCACAAGCACCCATAATGAGATCTGACACCTTCTTCTGGTGCGTCTGAAGACAGCTATAGCATATGAATGTATAATAATAAATAAACCTAAAAAAAAAATTGGAAGCACCAGAGACTAGACTTGGGACTCGGTCCTCAGGACTGACTCTCATAACACCGACCTTCCAAGGAAGCATATCTACTGATCAGATAGCACTTGACCATCTCTGCTGTCACCACCACAACAGATCCTCAGGTCCACCAAACTTGCAAATGGGCTTTATAGATGCAGTTCAGGTTCCAGCTGTGTTCTAGATGTTTCTCCTCAACATCCAGGGAACTAAGGTCCAGACATGGGATATCAGAAAAATAGCCCAAGGAGCAGGAAGACAGCCCTCTCTTAGGCCCGTCTATTGTTAAAATGCCCTCCCTGGAGAACTTTGTCTATCCCTCTTCCAAAGGCCCAACAGCAGACTGAGGTATGATACCAGCAAAGTTAACTCTGGGAACCAATGCACATTAGGCTTAGTTACAGAACGCTGGGGTTGCAGGCAGGGTCATGGGTGGCCTTAAAGCAGCCATCTTAGAATGTCTACACCCAGCATGAATAGTGACTTCTTCAGGGCTACACAAATGGAAGCCCTCCCTGGTCCTTCCCTCCCTATACACTTCTAGCCCCTCCCTTAGGCCTCCTGCAATTAGGGCAGAATTGGCTACACCTAGTCCTGAGGCATGGCTGGATACTCCAGTGAGGTACCCTGAGCCTCCCTAGCCCTCCGTGAGGGGTGTCAACAGTCAAGTCCAGTTGTGGTGATTTGTAGGCAGGCCCAGCTGAACTCACGCAGATGGTGGCAGTTTGACTTAGGGGACAACCCTGCACAAACTTCTCAGGCTTGCACACAAATGGGGATTAACATAAACCAGGACACTTAGCTGTAAGGGAGTCTAAAACGCATAGCTGTGAGCTCTCCAGCCTCTGCTATTTGAATAGACACACTGGAGACACAGTTAAATGAAAATGCCCGACCCGTCTACTACAAACCACAGTGGGGCCCAGAGGCAAAAGCCTCCAGGATTCACATTCCCTAAGCTGGGTCTGCTTCAGCCGTCATCTCTGCACTGGATGCCTGTCAGCTGCAGCTGGCCCTTTGTTTCTTTTTCTCCCTGCCATTTAAAAATATTAATTAAATTTTTTTTCATACAGTATATTTGAAATCATTTTCTTTCCCCACCACAATACATCCCAGATCATTCCCACCACAGCTCATTCATTCTCTCGCAAAACCAAAGCCAAACCAAACCAACAACAAAAACAAAGATCTAGGGGCTGGGAAGATGGCTCAGCAGTTAAGAGCACTGACTGCTCTTCCAGAGGCCATGAGTTCAATTCCCAGCAACCACATGGTGGCTCACAACCATCTGTAATGGGATCAGATGCTTTCTTCTGGTGCGTCTGAAGACAGCTACAGTGTACTTGTCATATACATAAAATAAATAAGTAAAGTCTTTTAAAAAAACAAGCAAACCAACAAAGATCTAAACAGACAAATTAAAAACCAAATAAAATCCCCACACAGCCGGGGAGTGGTTATAGAGGCAGGTGGATCTCTGTGAGGCCAGCCTGGTCTACAGAGTGAGTTCTAGGACAGCCAGAGCTACACAGAGAAACCCTGTCTCAGAAACAAAATAGAACAACAACAACAAAAATCAAAACCTACAAACAAGAAAGAAAAAAGAAAGAAGGAAGGAAGGAAGAAAAGAAGGAAGGAAAGGAGGAGAAAG